>NC_079902.1:6983059-6986800 GCF_024868665.1 Triplophysa rosa
ATTGACAGCATATGACGTAGTTTAGATATATTCTTAAGATGGAAAAACGCAATTTTACAGGTGTTGGCGACGTGGCTCTCAAATGACAGATTACTATCGAATAGAACGCCAAGATTCTTTGCTGACGACGAGGGTTTTATGGAACATCCGTCAATAGTTAAACAGTATTCTTGGTTGTTACTTATAGCAGTTTTCGGTCCAATAAGTAACACTTCCGTTTTGTCCGAGTTCAGTAATAAAAAGTTGTTACTCATCCAGTTTTTTATATCGACTATGCATTCCATTATTCGATGGAACTGCTGTGTTTCATGAGGCTTCGAGGAAATATAAAGTTGAGTATCATCAGCATAACAGTGAAAGCTAACTTCGTGTCGCTTTATTATATCTCCTAGAGGTAGCATGTATAATGCGAAGAGCAGAGGCCCTAAGACTGAGCCCTGTGGTACACCGTACTGGACTTGCGATTTGCTTGACACCTCATTGTTTATTGCTACAAATTGAAAACGGTCGGCTCATAACAACATGCTCATAATAGCATTCCTTTATCCAAGTTAAGGGTAGTGTTAGAGCGAACGGCTATGTAAAGCAACTAACGTGGTGCGTATACGCTTTAAAAAAAGATATGCAGACAATCGACTAATAAAAATGTGTTCGAATAAGTGTCTTCTAGTCGAATAACGACTGAAAGGGGGAAGCCCTACCGAGAACCGACGCTTGTTATCCTAACATTAACTGTTAACTGGTAAGGTTTTAATATTAAATTAGAATAAAAAAAAACATGCTACGTCCTACAGAGGTCGCGTTTGATGGCCGCATATGCCTTCGCATGCTACATCCATTGGACACAGACTTCGAAATGAGACACAGCTACAGTTGATGAGGGTCTGTGACGCGTTAAAAATACAAACTTTTTTCACAGATTTATTTTAACATGCAAACAGTAGCATAACGAATAGATCAACAACAGCACCTGCTTTCACATATTATCACATTTTCACAAACCTGCAGCTCTTTGGACAAGGGAGAAAAACTAAAATAATATAAATCCAAAGCATAAAATAAACAGTCAAGAAAATAACTTTTAACAAATTAATGCAAAACGAAAACACAGAAGAACCGGTTTATTTCCGTCAAAGTTTTTTTATCAAATAAAAATAGGCCACCTCAATCCCAAAACTTGGCTACATTTACATTTACGCATTTGGCAGACGCTTTTATCCAAAGCGACTTACATTGCTTTATCCTATTCATTTATACGTAGGCATGTGCAATCCCTGGGATCGAACCCACAACCTTGCGTTGTTAACGCAATGCTCTTACCACTGAGCTACAGGAAAGCTAATGTAATGTAAGGCTAGTTTGTATTTAATAAATTAACATGTTTACGTGTTGTGGGGACAGTCTGGAGCCTGTTGACAGTTAGACCCGCGGCAGAAAAACACCCTTTCAGATGACACGGATGTCCCGGGAATGCAGAGATAACTCCTCGGGAAGATAGTTTCATTTGCTTTCCACCAGCCAGGATTAATATCCATATTGGGCACCTGGCCACATAAATGTGTCTTAGCTAAACCGATATAAACCCAATCTGCTATAACTGTGCAAAATACTAACATTATTTATTGCTCATTCACATTCATGTTTTTACGTCACGTCTAAAAGAAGTAGGGTATACATGATATTATCGGCACACAGATATCAGCCAATATTGTCTTATAAATTAAATATTGGCAATGGCCCGATCTGAAAGATTACGCCGATATGCTTTGCCGATAAAAAAAGACGTGTATGTGTAGTAGGGCTGAAACGATTCCTCGAGTAACTCGAGTAATTCGAATACAAAAAATCATCAAGGCCGTTTTTGTTGCCTCGAAGCCTCGTTTAATCCATTTAACTACAGTACACATGGAGCACTGCGTTTCCTCACGGACCGTTATTGCTGACGCACAGCCCGCTAAACTCTGTTCATGTTACAGGACTCTCAAGTCTCACGCATTCACCGCGAGACACACGCATTTTAGTCTGTTCACACGCTCACACGTGTGAAACTTGTTTTCCGGCTGAATTGAGTCTATCAAACTAAATTCGGACTAACGTTAGTGGATGCCGAATCATGTTATTTACACATGTCATCTGTCTGTTCTGCGTGTCTGAGTGAATGAACTGCGCTTTATGAGGACATGAACACATGAACTTCATCTCCAGAGTTGCTCTGAGAGTTTATTTCAGAACATTTTACTGAGTGAAGCTAACACACTAAAAAATAAGCGTCTTCCGACGACCTGCCAAAATAAAAGTCTGGTTAACTCTGTATTTTTATGTGGACAAATATATGACTATTTAATAGTAAAAAATAAACTAAAACTAATTTAGATAAACTAAATGCATCATGCATAAGCTGAAGTTAGTTGTTTACCTTTGAAATTATTCTTTCTATTTTTATTCGTTTCTTATTTATACATTTGTATTAGGCCTATATTGCATTTTGAATGTAATATGGCAATGGAATGTACTAAATTTGTTTAGTTTTCACAGATATTAATGTATGCAATTTCAGCAATAAATATGTTAATTTTTCTAAAAAGGAAACAAATTAGTTGTTCATTTTAAGAGACCCGTCTTATTTTCTCTTGTATATTTAGTATTGCTCTTTAATAAAGAAAAATTACTTATTATCCGAATACCCGATTAATCGATGGAGAATCAGTAGAATACTCGATTACTAAAATAATCTATAGCTGCAACCCTAATGTGTAGGCGTTCTGACATGAGCGTGCACTCGCAAAGACTAGGGTTGGGTATCGTTTGGGTTTTTTCCGATACCGGTGCCACATCGATACTTTTAAAACGGTACCGGTGCCTAAACGGTGCCTAAATCGATACTTTTAAAAAAGAGCCACAAAACACCACACCAGTGGATGACATTAAAGAACAAAATGTTCAATTAAAAATATTTATTAAGTAATAAAAATACACAAATTCACAATTAAAGTGAATATGAAATGAGCATGTACACTAACATTGCTAGACACTAACATTGCGAGAAAGATACAACTTAATGCTCGCCATAGTTGTATTAAATATGGGCAGAAAATGCGTTGAAAATAGAAACAGAATTAAGTCCATTTACATTATATGTGCATTATTTTAAAAACAGACAGTATGTATAATTAATAAGTATAATTATATGGCTATACATGCAGTCAGAGTAAAAAGCTTGACAGACTGATGTCTAGAGATCAGACTGACAGATGCTATAAGGTTTTTGCACTTTCACTGCTGTGTCTCGATTGTCTGTCTTGTCAAATGCGTTACAGTGTTGAACGAGCTCCACGGCACGCGCTTCATTGATTTTAAACGCGCTCAACAGTTTTATTGTGATCGCTTGCATTACAGACATGTCATATGCGTTTTGAATTAACGTTAGTTTCACTTTAACTTCAACCGCCGCACAAGGCAAGTTTTAAAGTAGGGATGCACCGAATCTAACATTCTTGGCCGAAGCCGAACATGATGTGAAACACTTGGCCGAAGGCCGAATAATACCGAACACCGAATATGGTTTTTGCATTTCTTCTATTTATTAAGCTATTTTTTCACTATTGCACAAACTGAATAGTCAAAATTTGCTTTTAAAAATTTGTCTTGCTTTTCAATAAAATACAATACAACTTAATATAAAATTGAGCAAAACAAAATACATTAAAACAAAAAATTTAATAGCCTATATTAATTAGGCCT
>NC_079902.1:6987796-7178706 GCF_024868665.1 Triplophysa rosa
CTCTCTCTCTCTCTCTCTCTCTCTCTCTCTCTCTCTCTCTCTCTGCGCTGGTTGCTAGTTGATCGTTTCTCGAGTCATGTTCGGTAAAATTATTCGGCCATTTCACATATTCGGCCGAATACCGAACATGCGTTTTTTGCTATTTTCGGCCGAATATATTCGGTGGCCGAACATTCGGTGCATCCCTATTTTAAAGAATGCGCCCGGTGATGAATGCTGAAACTCTTTCACTATGATGAATCCACGGGTTATGCATGTTCCGATCCGTGGGGCGCGCGCGATCCATGCGGATCACAGATCATTCACGATCCGTTTAACCATTGTATAAGAGATGTGTTGGATTTGTATTATCTGAGGTTTCCAACTTTCGTTCACGTGAATGAGGGCAAATTCATTTAAGTGGCACCGAAATGAGGCACCGAAATCTGCGTTTTGATTCGGTCCAGTTACATACCGGATACATAGGTACCGGAGCCATATTGGCACCGTGTTTCGGTACACAACCCTAGCAAAGACACCAGCAGTCACATAGCCGGTGTTCTGACATTTTGTGCTACCAAAAAGAGCCCTACGTATTTTTGTTTCTCAACTTTTTAATTTACTCAGTATTTTTGTTCAATGACTGTAATAAAGATCACATACTGTTTCGCATTGATATCTGAACACAGATTGATCAAATATATGCTCTAGCAGCAGTAATATAATAATTTGCACGAGGAGTGCAAGTCAGATCATACATTCATAATGGTGTTACATACCTTTATTGCGATACTGCATGTCACTCAGAAAGCTCACACTGCTAAATCCTCCATGCCAAGCATTCACAATATAACCATTTGCACTTTAAGTCCACAAATGTAATAAATCAGAGGACTGTGAATATATTTCCCATTGTGTACATTGTACAATCTGTCATTGTTTTCCAACAAAGTATGCAGACAGCGGGGTGTTCCTCCGGTAAAACTGCGTAAAATCTGATCCTTCAGTCTTGTATATAATGAACCCACGCACACATGATTCATATTTCACAAGCACACCATAAGTTTATTTCACAGCTCTGTTGTTAGTTTGTCAGCTATAGGCTAATGCTATAGCACAGTACTGTACTCCTGCCGTGTCCATCCACATTCGCTCTATCAGTGAGCCATAATCAGTCAGCACAGAGTCTGCAGTTATTTATTAATGTATATTATGAGGACAAAAGCTCATTGTTTATGGCAGATTGCGGTTTGAAAGCTTTCTGTGTCGCCCATCACTGTAAATACAACTACTGGCCATTAAAACGAGTGATTTCTTTGATAATTTCTGTATGGAAAACACTTGGTATCTACAAACCCGATTCCAAAAAAGTTGGGACACTGTACAAATTGTGAATAAAAAAGGAATGCAATAATTTACGAATCTCATAAACTTATATTTTATTCACAATAGAATATAGATAACATATCAAATGTTGAAAGTGAGACATTTTGAAATGTCATGCCAAATATTGGCTCATTTTGGATTTCATGAGAGCTACACATTCCAAAAAAGTTGGGACAGGTAGCAATAAGAGGCCGGAAAAGTTAAATGTACATATAAGGAACAGCTGGAGGACCAATTTGCAACTTATTAGGTCAATTGGCAACATGATTGGGTATAAAAAGAGCCTCTCAGAGTGGCAGTGTCTCTCAGAAGTCAAGATGGGCAGAGGATCACCAATTCCCCCAATGCTGCGGCGAAAAATAGTGGAGCAATATCAGAAAGGAGTTTCTCAGAGAAAAATTGCAAAGAGTTTGAAGTTATCATCATCTACAGTGCATAATATCATCCAAAGATTCAGAGAATCTGGAACAATCTCTGTGCGTAAGGGTCAAGGCCGGAAAACCATACTGGATGCCCGTGATCTTCGGGCCCTTAGACGGCACTGCATCACATACAGGAATGCTACTGTAATGGAAATCACAACATGGGCTCAGGAATACTTCCAGAAAACATTGTCGGTGAACACAATCCACCGTGCCATTCGCCGTTGCCGGCTAAAACTCTATAGGTCAAAAAAGAAGCCATATCTAAACATGATCCAGAAGCGCAGGCGTTTTCTCTGGGCCAAGGCTCATTTAAAATGGACTGTGGCAAAGTGGAAAACTGTTCTGTGGTCAGACGAATCAAAATTTGAAGTTCTTTTTGGAAAACTGGGACGCCATGTCATCCGGACTAAAGAGGACAAGGACAACCCAAGTTGTTATCAGCGCTCAGTTCAGAAGCCTGCATCTCTGATGGTATGGGGTTGCATGAGTGCGTGTGGCATGGGCAGCTTACACATCTGGAAAGGCACCATCAATGCTGAAAGGTATATCCAAGTTCTAGAACAACATATGCTCCCATCCAGACGTCGTCTCTTTCAGGGAAGACCTTGCATTTTCCAACATGACAATGCCAGACCACATACTGCATCAATTACAACATCATGGCTGCGTAGAAGAAGGATCCGGGTACTGGATAAATGGCCAGCCTGCAGTCCAGATCTTTCACCCATAGAAAACATTTGGCGCATCATAAAGAGGAAGATGCGACAAAGAAGACCTAAGACAGTCGAGCAACTAGAAGCCTGTATTAGACAAGAATGGGACAACATTCCTATTCCTAAACTTGAGCAACTTGTCTCCTCAGTCCCCAGACGTTTGCAGACTGTTATAAAAAGAAGAGGGGATGCCACACAGTGGTAAACATGGCCTTGTCCCAACTTTTTTGAGATGTGTTGATGCCATGAAATTTAAAATCAACTTATTTTTCCCTTAAATTGATACATTCTCTTAGTTTAAACATTTGATATGTCATCTATGTTGTATTCTGAATAAAATATTGAAATTTGAAACTTCCACATCATTGCATTCTGTTTTTATTCACAATTTGTACAGTGTCCCAACTTTTTTGGAATCGGGTTTGTACTTGTTAAATAGTTGTTGGGTTTTTTCTTTAAAGGTTTTATTAGACATTATTACTATGTGCTGTTTTATTGCTGTCAAATAGTAAAACTCCCTTTACAAACTTCATGTAGTTATGTAAAATTTTAAATGTAACAAAAGTAGGGATGCACAATAAATTATCGGCCATATCGGTATCGGCTGATAAATGGTAATTTTTTGATAATAAAATTTATTACGATATATTAAAGCCGATAAATCTTAAATAATTTCCTCTGGTTAAACTACTTCATCTGCATGCTGCTCGCATTTAAAATACAGTACTGTACTGTCTTTCTGTCGTGATCATTCACTTACTGCTATTATCAAAACATTGCTGATGTAGGTACAGTTAGGGCTGTCACGATTATTAAATAATCGTCTCATCGCGATTGTTTGACCTCATCGCGATGGTTTCGGATCATCGCAATTATCGCACTTCTCTATAGAAGACACTAGGGGGAGCTGTAGTGCATCTGCATATTGCATATTTTAGTGTATACAGTATATTGTTACTAAAGCATGGTAATACTTGTAAAATGTACCACCACAACACAATCACTTAAAACATATACAAATTACCTGCAGTACAATTTAATATTATTTAAGCAAATCTCAGTGTGAAAACCATTCTACCAAAATTTAATTAACATAGAAGTAAAATTTTATTGTAGTCTTGCAAGTGAGAAAAAAACAGACTAGAAGCTTTTCTATGACTGATAGTATTTTATTGGTGGCTTCAATTCACACCTGATCAATTTACTTAATTTACAAGTATTTGGTGGTTGTATTATTGACAGGTAAAAGCCTAAACCTTAAATATATGATGACCCAATTTTTTAGGTGTATTTCCAAGAAAAAAACATAGTCTTGTATTCACGACAATATGGTCGTTTCAATCGCTGAATCAAAAATGTATGAGAATTAAATGTCAAAGCTCAAAAACAGACAATTAATCGCCATAATCGTCAAAGCCCTAAAACAGACAATTAATCGACACAATCGCAATGATTTATTAGACAATTAATCGTCAGTCAAATTTCATAATCGTGACAGCCCTAGGTACAGTATGTAGATACAGTATTTATGAATGTGTAAATTATAGGATTTTGCATATTGTTTGAATCAGACTGCTGTCTGAATGCTTTCTGTCTTGAGACCTGTTAGACATGTGGCTATTGAAAACATTTTTCTGGAAGAACATCTATAATTTGTTTATTAAATATACCAGAAAAGTTTGAAGGTTAAAGAACCGTTAACTAGTGTACAGTATAGTAGGCTTGGTACATGATTTTCAGGGGGGAAAAGAGAACTAATGGTCACCTTGTTTTCCTCGGTGAATGTTTTCAAATAAAAGCAGTTGTCCACTTTTTGCCTTTTGTTTCAGTCTTAGGGAGTTTTATATTAATATTTAGATACTGTATATCGGCCAATATATCGGTTATCGGCTTCCAATGTTAAAGAATCATCGGATATCGGTGCATCCCTAATCATAACGTTGTTATTCATCGCTGTGGATGCTCTTATAGTCATTATTATCTTAATTGTTTTTGTTCTTGGTGTGAACATGCCTTTTGGCTTTTACTTACATTCGTTTCATTTTTAGAAATCCTTTTTGCTTGTTTTCTAAACACTGTTGTTAACACGTTTCTGAGAAAATGAAAGTGAATTGTCAAGTTCTTCAGTAGTTTGATTGGAAACCATTTTTGGATTCAAATTCCATCAAGTATTAAATGCTGTGCTTGTGATGCCACATGCGGCAGAGAAAGCAGAACATTTATGTTGCTGATCGACAGATCCAAATGCGTTTTTTAGACCTCACATGTCTAATAGATGAAGTGGTTTGTAAATATGATCTTGTTGAAATGTTTTGCTGATGTTGTTCTTTATTATTCCCAGCTTAACCACTGACGTCCTGAATAGGATTTGCGGTCTGTCAATGAGGAACTACAGGCTCATCTTTTGCCATAACCTGAAGCAGCCATAGATCATTTAATTTACTACCCGTGAGTGGAGCAGGAGATCAAGTCAACTTCTGGGTGTTTGAAGTACAACAAGGTGAGTCCTGGTGTGAAATATGACAGCGCGTCACAGAAGCCGTTTTATGAAGTCTTTTTTGTATTGCGGTAACAAACTGAGATAAGATTTCTTGAGAGCAGATGCTAGTTGTCATCAAGGCATCAGCTATCTTCATACTTTCATATAAATTTATGGTCATGTTGCACTCTTATCAGATCCAGCTATGGATTTTTTTTTTCTGCGCGACTTTAACAGCTTGTGCGCACCAGCTGATAGCGACCATATCAGTATTGTGTTACAATCAGTACGGAACAACACTTGTCATTTTTTGAAATATGCATCTGTGGTTAGACCACGGCCGTCTGCTATCCTCATCAGAATCATTGTGCCGCATCTGATGGCTGTCTGATCTGTGCACATGACAGTCACTTGACTTATGTAATCACCGCATCTCATGTGATAAGAACCACAGCTTCCAAAGATGGGAGAGGTCCTGTTCCAATTCCCAGCTTGTTTTGTTGTTTTGTTTGGAGTTTGTCGTTTGAGCCGCCACCCCACCCATAGCGTGTAGGGAGGTGTGGAGCCGGGTGGCCGACATGACTTTGCTCTCGACGTCTCTGTGTGCAGACGGACTGAAGCAGCCAGGCTGTGGAGGCGATGAGGAAGAGCCTCTCTACTTCCCTCAACGACTCCCTCAGCACTGCCAGAGTGTTCGGGATCCCCCTGGAGGAGGTGCAGCACAGCGGACAGCCGGGGCATGAGGTCCCTCTGCTGGTCAGGAGCATCGTGGAGTACATCGAAGAGCACGGTCAGTGACATCTGCGTGAAGTGGGCGATAAAGGTTTCAAAGTTTAGGTTCACTTACTTATTACATGTACATTACATTTACATTTAAGCATTTAGCAGATGCTTTTATCCAAACCGAATTTGGAAACAATAAAGCTATATCAAAGGAAGTCACATGACATTTAGGATTCTTTTTATTCGTTGTGATTTTCAAGGAATAAGAAAACTCAGCTTTCTTATATTTTTCTATTTTAGTATAATAGTAGTCATAACTCTGGGAAATAAATCAACACTATGTTGTATTTTATCATCTTAAAGGTGCAGTGAACTAGGACCACGATTTTAACCCGAGCTTTTGACGATAGGAATGGTTATGCGCGTAAAACTTATTTGTACTATGCGTCACTATTGCTTTGTTAGAGATTGCTTGATATGCCCTGATAGTATTACCTGGGGACCTCTAGTCATTTGTAATAATTGTAATCGGCATCTCTGTGATTTGGCGGGCTCATATATAATTTTTTAAGGTTTTATCCACCGTTTGCGAATAATAGAGGCTGTTTTGAAGTGTTTTCATATTATTTCTGGTGCTGGGTCATTTTGGCCGGGAGTCTACCGTTTGTTTATTTATCATGAAAACTATAACATTTGAGACCCGCGATCGCGGTGATCTGTCCAGTTCGCGAGTCTTAAATGCTGACATGTACGGTCATATATCACTAAACACTATACAACTATAGGCTATACAAACTATACGCAAAGCCTTGCCATCACATCCGGGAAATAAGTCTGTAAATTTGAGTAAAATCAAGTTACGTAACTTTACGTGTCTAACCAAATTCACAGAAGGCTCCAACTAAGTCAGCTACGCAAGCTGCTATCCAATCATAGCAGTGGGCGTTTACTTCCAAGTCTTCTATGCGGCCCGCCCTTAAAAACCGAGCGTTTCTCCAGCTGGCCACCAAACCAGGGTAGAAAATAGCCCATTACTTATTGATTTTGATGTTTTCGAATGTAAAAACCACTTGAACGTCATAAGTAGACATCAGACAATAGTATAAAACAATAAAAACGGCCAGTTCACTGCACCTTTAAAACTGACCACCCTTTGCCTGGAATTTGTAAATATGTACTCATGGCAGTTATTAACCAGCTTGATATATTAAGATGCTTTTTAAACAGTATTAGAGATTCCATTTAAAAAACAGTTTTATTTTATTAGTAATGAAAAAGTTAATAAGTTATGTTTTTGTTTGTGAAACTGACAAAAAAACAGTAGATAATCCTGCGCCTTCAGATCAAAACGTTTTTAACAACATGAGAAACATTTTATTTATTAATATACCAATTTTCATAAACTTGTAATCTGCTCAGACAAAAAAAGCTGTAGTTTATAGCAGCAGTAGGAATGCGTTTCATTCAGGATGTTTAACAGGAAGTTAGATATGAAAATGTTTTAAACAAATACAATGTCATCTTGGTCAGCTGTGAATGTATATGTTATTATTCAGAGAGGTGAAGCCTTTAAAACTCTTTTGTATATTTCCTAAAGCGGCACAGATTCCAGAGCATGTGCTTTTCATCTGACAGGGTTTTTCCTGCATAGAGAAATTGGAGGCGGCCGCCTCCGTCAAATGTCGTGCCGCCTCAGGCTCTCGCCAAAATTATGTTGCGAGTCTTCACAAGAAATGCTGCGTGCATTTAACAGACTGTCATTTGTAACTGCAGTTGCAACATTACGCCACAGTGGAGGCGCTGTTTCGTTGTCAGCACACTGAGGTGCTAAAAAGAGTTGCAGAACAAGAGCCAGCCTGTGTTTCACGGCTGTTTGTTTTGTATCCAAGTACGTTTAATTTCTTGAAATTTCTTAAATTAACATGACGTACATCATTGTAATGTCTTTAGCTGTGCAGTTGGATCGTTGAATCAGCGTATACTGTACACAGCGAGTTCAGAACGACTCGCACACGAATGACTCATTTAAACTATTGAACTTTTCAGTCACTAGCGAATGAATCATTTAAAGTGAACCACAGAGAATGCAAGATGTGAATGAGCTTTGCTCATTTAGAAAGGCTGGTTAATTCAGTTGGCTATTGTGGGCTGAAAAGTTAGTTGAAATGATAAAAAAAGCTTTATTTGATTAAAAAAACATTTCTGTTTGTTTGAATAAAAGTAATGTTTTATATAACTTAATAATTGTCATTTTTATCTAATTTTATTAGAACTTTTTGATATTTTAATATGTCAAACTCAGTCACTTTGGTTAAGCCACTTAAAGGTACGGTAGACCTACGTGTGTGTACAAGATCAGGATGGCACCACCTCAGCCTCATTTTGAGCCAGGAAAAACCCTGATCTGATAAGTCCAAAAATGTTGTTTGGCCAGATTGGACGATAAGTATGGCCTCCCTTATTCTGAGATCAAAGATATGTTTCCTTTTATAGTGCGTGGTTACAAAAGTGTTATCCTGTTCCAGAGTTAAAGAGAAAGAGCAACCTTATTCAGCCTGAAGCTTTTGTAATGACATTATGTCATTATAGTCTCTAACCCACTAATTTATTGCCACATATAGATACAGAAATACCCAGCTACTTCACTTTTTTCTCGTTTTAATTACCGCTATTTGCAAATCGCTAAACTTCTCACAAGCACGTAAGGTGGGCAGTGAAAATGTTTTATTTCTTTGGCTTGCCCCTCAAAGAGATGCTGTGACAACAGCCCAGTGTTTAAAGTGGAGAGATTGAACATGATGAAAATACGTTTGCAGAACTGTTAAATCCTTGAAAGTGTTTAGCTGCTGTTGTCATCTCTTGACACCAGCTCTGTGTGTTCAACACACTGGCATTTCTCCTGCTCTTTACAATAGAAGGATGTTTTTGTACTGAGGCTCATTTAGACATAACAGCGAGAGGCGTGCTGGATTCCCCTCCTGCAGTGGAGAGGTCTTATGTACACACACAGAACACCAGGGGTGGGAACCGAGACGGACCAGAATTTTGTAAAAGGACGTAAAAGTTTGTAGATCAAACTAGCAGTGGGACGAATGTTTGTTTTTCAAATATTTCTATTCAAATAAAAATCATGAAGCTTTATCATAAAAATATATATGATTTGTATTCATTTAAACATTTTAGAGTGAAGAATGTAAACGCAGATGACGTTTTATTTTATAAAAATGGTTTTATTAGCTCGGAGGCCGCACATGAATGTCAGCTGCTCTGTGCTGTGATTGGCCGCTAGTTCAGAATATGTTATGCAAAATGATTATACGTCATTACAAATGACTATAATGAGGCGTGTTTGTGTTTTGCAGGAGGCCTGCACCTGGAGGGTCTGTTTCTAGTGAACGGCAACGCAGAACGCGTGGAATGGCTCAGGCAACGCTATGACAGCGGCGTGGAAGTGAATCTGGAGAAGGAGGCTGACCTGGCGTCCGCCGTCAGTCTGCTACGCCTCTTTCTGCAAGAGCTCCCGGAGCCCATCATCCCTGCCAGCTTGCAGGCACAAATACTGCAGCTCTATCAGGGTGAGTAAACCAGTCGTCCACAGTTGACATAAACATACTGTGACTTTCATGTCAAACATTTCCGCTCGAATGTGGCCGTACTGTACAGTAGATACACAAACTTTTGCTGGCAGTAAAGTAATTGCATCATCAGCGGCACGCCCGCTTTTGCACCTTTGCATCATCCAGTTCTCTGCCCTCCCACCTTTTGCATCAACATGATAAATGGGTGTCCTTCTGAACGTTCTCCTCAGTCTGACCGGCGAATCCTTTGCCCTCTTTTAGACTACAGCAGTGAGGAGGAGCTGGGAAGAAACATGAAGTACTTCCTTCAGCAGCTGCCGCAGGTCAACTACAGCTTACTCCGCTTCCTGTGCCGATTTCTGTCCGGTGTGGCATCTCTTCAGGAGGAGAGCTGGAGCGTCGGAGCTCTCGCCGCCGTCTTCGGCCCAGACATTTTCCAGTAAGAATGAGTAACAACAATAAACAGTTGTGTAGTTATACAAGTTTATTATTTAGATTAAAAGAATAAACAGTTATTATTTTGTACCTGTAAGAAGGTTGATGTTTGATAGTTTCCTTACAGCTTGTTATTCTACATTTTCCGCATCAGTTGTGGGGTGAAAATCTAATTGAATGTTAAACAAAACAGATAGTGCTGTTCTTTTATTGTTACCTAAAAGCATTATTAAATCAGCCGAACTATTAATAAATAAACATGCAAGGCGGGGGATTTTTGCACATGGCGGATGTTTCAAGTGGAAATTGCGGTGCTTTCTTTGTGCGGGCAGATTGTGTTCAGGTTTAGTCATGACAGTACAGTTTAAAGGGGCCATGCAACGGTGTGTCATGCATTCTGACTTTATTACAATGTTAAACGTGCCGTCTTCTCATGCTTGACGTGGTCAACTTGTCAAAAAACGAATTGGACGTATGACGTAGTATTTTAGTATTTCGATACAAGGTTCGTATAGGTTTCGGAAAGTTTTTTTTCGAACAAGAAAAACCGTTACGTAACAACTGTTCTTAGTCCCTTATTGGGGAATTCGCCCGGAAAAGCACGCCCACGGCAAGGCGAAAGAAATAGCCCGCCCACGCGTCAACCAACGAGCTTACCATCAAGATCGGCTGCGCTGTGAAGCTGAGATGTGTTTGTTTGTTCACGGCATTTGGGTGATGAATGTTATATAAACGGTGGATATTATGCTGGATTTGGAGATCGTTTGAAACTGATAGATGGAGCGGTCCCAGCGCTAAAAGATGCTGGACATGAACCGCACGCAGTAAGTGAACCGAGTCATGTCTGTGTTTTGTTGGCAATTCCATCCACCACTCCCCCGCACGCGTCGTATTTTTTCGGGTATAATCGTACAGCTGTATCTGTCTTTTATAAATGTGATCAAACTAAAGACTCTACGGATATTTGAAGGGTACGATACTATTCTGTAAGTACTCAAGATTATCATGAGACATGCAGAAACTTTCCGAGTGACGGCCGCTTTAATAAACTTGTTCTTGCAGTTTAGACACAGATGTTGAAGATCTGAAAGAACAGGAGTCTGTCAGCCGCATCCTGGCAGAACTGCTGGAGAACCAGGAGGAGTTCTTCGATGCAGAGGAGGACGACATCTCCAACACCAATGACTACAGCTCCATTAATGACCAGGTGAACTTGATATCTTTAGCGTGTTGCAGCTGTCCTCTAATGTAGTTATGCTTATTTGTATTCCACAAGGGTTCTGTGATGCTTTTAATAATTGTTGCCAGGGATGCACCAGTCAATCGACTGCTGAAAAATGTGATCTCCGAAGCGCCGATACTTTAAACTGCCGCATGTATGAATACATACAGGGTCAATAGCACACAATCAATAGTAATGAATGATGGATGAATAGTAATGAATGATGGAGTGCTTTCTCAACACTCGAAAGCTGAAACTTGACTTGTTGAATTCAAATGGAGCATTCATTTGTTTACGCTTGTTTTGAAAATAAATTAGGTGTAATTTGTAGCATGACCGCATTCAGGTGGAATTATAGTAATTTGGCTGAATCACCGTACAGACAGATAAATGTAAGTACACTTGATGTAATATGAGCGGCGGCAGTCAAGCGAAAACAGTGTTTGTGCACACGTGTTTTTAGTGCTACAAGTGTTCTTCCTTTCTAAATGTACAGTAAATGCAATCTCGGGGTTAGATTACTATCAGCTTGAAATGTCAGTCGCCACACCCCTGATTGTTGTTAACACAGTTTACACTAGCGTTTTGGGGGAAATTGTGTATTTGTATAATAGATGAATGGGATTAGCGTAAGAAGGTATTAACTTTTTGTGCCTTGTGCGACGGCCGCCCAAACCTCACAAATGTGCGCAAAGGTTTGAAAGACGATTATGCGCTTACACTTTGATGTTTGTTTAAAGCATTTAAATTTCGCAAAGGCCACCTCGCTTCCAGGCCTGTACACTCGCAGATGTGGAGCAGAGAAAAGAGAAGCAGTGTTATGTAATGCACTGTGAAGCATCCAAAGGCGTTTCCTCACTTCACTGAGTGTGTTTGCAGACAGATTCTCAAATGCCAAAGGCATGAGAAACGCAGATCATTTTAAGTCTTAAATTTGTGACTCTTATGCCCTTATAAGGACGTATCGCTTCTCCCTCCTGCACAGTTTGGGCTTACGGACGATTGCGTAAATTCAGGCCACAGTCCAGGTTTCTTACTTTATGGAAAATGGACACAGGAAATGGACGATAATAAGCCGTAAATTCTTTCCACGTGACTTCTCCTGTGCTCCCTTCTGTCAAAATGGCAAAAAAAGAAACACGCCTTTTGTGCAAAGGAAATACTGACCGTGTTACATACCCGAGTGAGGTAAGTTGGACTGGCACCTGCGCTGGTCTCCAGAGATGGCTTGTTTTTGTAATAGACTATAAGCAGAATTATACTGGCAGCCCAGGTTAAAGAGTAAATATTGAGTAGTTTTTAAGGTCCTACTTTGGTTTATGGAGTGTCCAACAGCAAGTTTATGTACATACACGGTGTTAAAACACTTTAGTTTTCTAATAATATGCCGTTATTATTACCTTACTTCTTGACTGACTCTCGAATGATTCGTTCGGCGATTCATCCGTCTAATCGCCTCCTTTCTGTCAGCCTACTCTGATCTGATTGGTTAGATGGTCTAGTCTGCTGTGATTGGTCTACTGCGTGCAGTGCTGCAAATGAAACGTTGGCGGACATTACACGGAGTGACGCAAATCCGACCCGGGATTGAAATTCGAACGACAGACGACTTGTTCGCGTGATTCAGAGTTGACTCCTTTTTTTCCCAAGCCAATAACTTTGCTATTCGTTCACTTTTGGCTTCGCAACTTGGCAGACTGCTTTCTATTTACACACAGCAACATTACACATTTTAAGGACATTGTAATAGTTACTCTTTAAATTTAAGTGGGGTTGGAGACACTGGACACTTTCAGAACTTACATAAGCTGAAATAAATATGAACATAATTCACAGGCTGTTTTGTCTCCTGCTCAGGTTGATTCTCACACGCTCTTACCACGTGTCTCACTCAATTTGAGTTAAAGCTCATTTGAGACAAAGACAGATTTATTTCAAAACATTATAGGTTTAGTTTGAAACCTAAACAACTTGAAGTGACCAACTGCCTAGCCTGTGTCTATTTTGTTTTGTTTAATTTATTTTTGCATAGGGTTTTGTTTGTCTCTGGAAAGAAAGTGGCATGTTATGTAGGTGTAACACCTCACCTGCTCATCATACCTGCTCATACTGCTTGATTAGCCGTGATATAACCTTTGGTTCATAAACCTGATGTTCTTCCCATCTAAAGAAAACATGCCTCATCATAACCAAAGATTTACTGTATGTCTGGTGCTGCCCAGCCCATGTGTTATGTTTTTCCAGCCAAACCCTTTTGTTCTTGAAATTCCTGTTTCTGCCCAGAAAGTGTTCGGGCCTGCCATGACCACACCACACTAGGGGTGTAACGGTTCAAATTACTCACGGTTCGGTCTGTGTCACGGTTTTAGGGTCACGGTTTCGCTTCGGTTCGGTTCGATTTGTGCTATGTTCAGGGAAAAGGGACTACTGACAAATAAAAATAAGAACAAATAATCAAGCTACAAGTAACAGCACCAATAAAACAACAGAGCAAAGCAGTAAATTAAATAAGATACTGTATAATATACCTTTTAAGGTAGAAATGGATTAAAGTAATCAAATAAAACATAACATTGCATATGTACAAATTAAATAAAGATGAATCATAATTGTAGTTACAGAAGCTATTGAGTCACAAGCAGTGAGTGATTTCCTTGACTTTTAACAGACAGCAGGAATATGCTGCTGTCGCTTTAAGAGGAATGTAACTTATCCAGTACACTGATACTGTACACATGCGTTGTTTTTCGTCCGTTCACTTAAGACATAACCTACTGTGTTTGTTAAGATACTCGACAAGAGGGGCATGTTGACCTACTTCGTGTGTGAATCTGTCTGTTTAAGCGCTTCAAAGACAACTCAATATTTGCGCCATGTCTGAGACTTTACTTATGCGCGCTTCGGATCTTCTCACAGTGCGCAAGCGAGTTTTCTTCTGCATCATCTTGCACTTAAATGTTTAAATTTGCAAGGCTTGAATGAGTGTAGTTTAAACAGCAACATGTGCTGTTCAGGTCTCACCTGCACTCGCGCGCTCTCAACACCCGGGTGATGAAAGCATAAATGACTGGTCATATTACAGCATACTTCAATCCTATTGAAATTTGTCTATGTTATTTGATTTGTTGTAGGTATTAAATGTGTATCTATCGACAAACATACATTAGCTGAACTTTGTCAGTCTGTTTTATGCATTATAATTTTTAACGAACCATATTATAAATGCGTCGTCAGATTTAAGATGAGCCGCGGTCCAAGCGCGTTGGACCGTGTGCCGAACCGTTGGTGGAGAACCGTGCGGTTCAATTATTTACTGAGAACCGTTAAACTCCTACACCACAACAAAATAAAATGGGTCACCCTGGGACGGCTGCAGGTCTTTCCACACACACAGTTGCTGAATGATAATTTTTTTGATCCCCAGAGAACGCAGGATGTGTTCTGCACATGCGTGGGTTGTTTTTCCTATTCGGTTGGCATGCACGCTGCACGCTTGACAGCATTTTTTTAACTCATTAACGAGGAGCGTCTTTAATTATAGCCTCAGTCAACTGCACTTGGTGTTTGCATGCAGATGTTTCTGTATTATCGGGAGACAGACATTAGGAAACCTCAGGGGCCAAACAAAGGTTTTCTGCATGCTTAAGCTTCTTGAAGGAATTAAAACATCACAGATGAACCCGTAAGGATGTTTTTCTACCAGTGTCTGTACTGTATGCGTTGATGTTTTGAAAGCAGATGTCAGTAATGAGGACAGTTAGAGACCGATCAATCATGCACAATGAACGAGAAACGATTTTTGATTTAAATTCCTTTAGTTCTGCCCCTAGCCCACTTCCATCTTTCAGCCCAATTCTGGATAATACAATCTCAATGGCCTTTTGTCCACACAGCACCTTTTGCTTGCTTTGATAGGGTTGTTATCAAGAACCGTAGGGACTTGCGTGGTATATAACGTAAAATAACTTCCTCCGTTTTTCTTTCTTTTTTTCTTCCTTCTACTCTGTGGCCACATCCTCTATTGTTAACTAAAATCCTCTCTGCAGTAAACAATCTGGACATGGACAATGCTCAGCCGGATTTATGTTCCTCAATTCACCCTACAGAAATAGCACAGGACTCTTTCAAACCTCATAACGTCATTCGTGTTATTTACCTTGAAAAATACAGTTGTGTAATTAAATAATGTTAATTGCACGTGAAGAATAAGAATAAAACATCCAAGAATAAAACATCAGTTTTAATGTCCGTTTTCAGCGTATAACAGGTAAATAAGAAAATGTGAAAATACGGTCATCCTCCGAGTCCTCCGTTCTGCACACTGCATGTGACTCATATCTGCATGCACACTGAACAGCAGCCGCGCTCGGCCAATCAGATATTAAGAGACATGGTTGCTATGGTAACATGGCTGCGATACTGCAGCAGATGCAGAGTACATTTGGAAGCGTGCTGGTGCCAAAGTTTGTGTGGTATCACATACTGTAAGAGAGATTTACACATGGCCGTGTAGCCGGGAGCAGTGCATACCGTGGTTCCCACCACGTGAAATTTACTGACTATTGCATCAAAACCTAGATTTATGCTTTAGGCACTTGCATTGTGTAACCCAAGGTTTTATTAATGATGGATTCAAAACCACAGCTAGTAATACATACAAGCACTTATAACAATAGATGAAAGGAAGTGGTCATATGACTTTATTAGACATTGTCAGGTGCAGTGACTGCTGTAATTCTGGTATCACATTTACATATGTTATCATGCAAAAGTACAAACAATTCTAGTAAGATGTATGACATTAAATAGATTAATATAGTAATAGAAACAAATGAACACTTAAAGGGATCATATGACACGGCTAAAACGAATATTATCGTTTTTTTTAGATGCAATGTGTATACACGATTTAAGGTTCAAAAACGCTGTATTTTCCACATACCGTGGATGTTTGTATCTCCTCTTTGCCCCGCCTCTCTGAAACGAGCAGATTTTTGCAAAGCTCATCGCTCTGAAAAGCGAGGTGTGCTACGATTGGCCAGTTAACCAGTGCGTAGTGATTGGTCGAATACTGCAAGCGTGTGACGGAAATGTAACGCCTCTTACCATATTTGGAACATCAGGTTCCTCTTCAATTGTACTGACAGGTACGCCCACCTTACTTGCGTATACATTTGGGCGGTCTTAGTCAAGTCATACCACGAACTGATGTAGATTTGTGGGGGTGTGGTTACACGAGGCGTTTCAGGCAGGTCTGGGTGAGCATTCGCTTTGAGATAGAACGCATCTTTTGTTTTCTGACACTTTAATTTGTGCAATTTTGTGTGTCTAATACATGCATGGGCAACTTATAACACACCAAAGATACAGAAAAACACGTATTCGCGCCATATGACTCTTTTGAATTATTTAAAGTAATAATTTTATCTATTTCATAACTTGTTATATCATAATGACATGGCAACATTACACAACATCCAGTTATCAGTAATGTACGTGTGATGTCATGAGTCAACAATGACACCCAGGCGAAATGTTTGATTTCAAATGCCGGCGTGTAAATTAGGTTAAATCCCCTGCGGATAATCTGCATAGGTGTGGAGCGTTGCATAATGCATGTATCACACAGGGGCGGGTGTAAGATGGGCGTGCAACGCAATACTGATGAGGAATTACCCACTGCTAAGGTGACAGCAACTGACCCGTGCTCTGATAACGTCTCCTCTGCAGATCACCGAGCTCCTGGAGGAAGAGAAGCTGGAAGCCTGCGAGGAGCTCCCGCGAGATGGCGAGGACGGCCCTTCTTCACTCTCACCCAAACACGACCACGTCACCCCCTCCTCCAGGTAAAAATAAACCCCGGTTTTAGAAGCTTCACCCAGCACAAGGTCCCTCTCAGTCATCTCCCTGTGCAATTCAATATGAGTACAAGTACATAAATATCTTTAAGGGTACAGTAACCATTACATGAAAGTCGCTCTGTGCCACTCCTCTAGTTGTTTTGAGTCGTTGTGTTCAACAACACACTTAACCTTTGAATATTAGAGCAGATGTGTTTTTTTCAGCATAGTGCAGTAACATCTATTTTTTCGACAAGTAGCAGTGTAACAGAACAAAAAGCCATATTGAGCTCATGCTATGGCTGGTCCGATGTCCCCTCTCTCACTTTTAAAGATTTTATGATTCCTCTGTCCCCGCTGAGCTGAAAGGATGATATTCTGTTTGAAGAGGAATTGGGTTGAGCTCTCCAGGTCTAGACCACAACCGATCTATTAGACGTCTGAGCCGTGATCTCTTGACTTTTGTTGCTGTACACCTGCCCTCTGAAGTTTATCTGTACTCAATTCAGAGGACGGCTTCAAACACCAGCGTCCTAAATGTCAGACTGAGCTGCCTTTATACCACATTATAAAGCTGAACTTCAGAGCCACATTAAAGGGATAGTTTACCCAAAAAAGACAATTCTGTCACTGAACAACTTTTTTGGTTACCGACATTCTCCGAAATTTCTTCGTTTGTGTTCTTCAGAAGAAAGTCATGCAGGTTTGAAATGAAAAGAGGGTGAGTAAATGATGACAGAACTATCATTTTTGGGTGAACTTTCCCTTTAAGCGAACCTTTTTTAAAGGTGAAGTGTGTGAGTTTTATGTGCACCAAGCCGAGTTGTAAAAGTAACGATTGTCTCCAAACACTCCCTCCATCTGCTATTGGTCAGACAAACAGGTAGCCCAGCCCCAAACGTACGCCATTGGCCGGGCTAGTGTTGTAATGTTCAGACAAGTTGGTTTGCGCAAACAAACAGGTTGCAAGTTCGCTACACTTTTTATAGACATGCTTCAGATTTTAAGCGTGGCAAGTAAGGGTGTGAAAAGTATGATTTATGGCGATCGTTAACTTGTAACCGCTACCATGAGGCATTGGGCAGTCTGCTTGAGTTGTCTCTGCTAAGGTAACACAAATCAGAAGGATGGAAAGATTAGTAGCATGTGCTACCTTTCAGTCTGACGCAAGTAAAATTGGATAGACGTTTAACTGCGTGTCGAGCGAAGTTGAATTGAGAGAATACAAAAGGTACATGTGATATCAAATCAATAATATAAAGATAGTAGTGTTTGGCCAAGTTGTTCCGTGCTTAAGGTGATTACACCCTTAAGATAGCCATGAGAATTGGAATGTGTCAAAACAACATCCACAGTCGAAATCCGTGGCATTAGTGAAGCGAGACATAACTTTGTGGATAGAATTCATTAAAGTATTTTGTTTGTTATGTCTTAGCTGCTGTTATATTATTAAAACTAGCTTCCTCACTGTCTACTCTTGTCTGGAATGCAGCTGTTATGCTTTTAACATGTTGTCTTGACAGGTTTGTAACAGAGCTGCGATATGTTTTTCTGTTGCAAATGAACAAATATTTTTATTGAAACGAACATCTTCTGTCATCTTCTGTATGAGGCAAAGCTACTGGTGTGTCTGACAGATTAAGGATTTTTTGGTTTATCCTAGCCACTCTGAAGTGTTTAATCTGGGTGGAGTAAACCTGCAAATGAATATGAGAACATCCAACCGCCTACTCTGGACCTAATAAGCTCTTTACCAGTTCTTATTCGTCCACAGATGTATTCAACATGAAAGCATTTTTTTGTTGATTTATATTCAAAAATGAATTTGGTAAATAGTGTGAGGGTGTAATATCGATTAGATATGGTTGTTGTCTTATAGGGTCAACCTGAGCAGGATAGAATGTGGATTCTAAATGGTAAACCAACCAGGTAAAAGACATTCATCATGAAAGACAGTCATCATGACAGAAGTATGTGGTAGCATTGTAATTTTTTGATGCTATCTATAATTGGTACCCATTCACAGCATTTATAGATTGCGCATTTATGGTCTTTATGATATGCTACAAGGAAATAAAGATGCTTTCTTGCCCTTTCTGGATAGCAAGAGATCAATTATTAACTTTAGAAAAGGCAATTCGCCCATAACACAAAACTATAACTACCTTGCTGTAATTTCAGGTTTCTAATTATATACAGTTATCATGTTTTGTAAATTGCTTTATTGCTGTATAACATAATTTTAGCATGTTTATGAAATCCTCTTCAAATTTATGACCCCACATAGCAGGTTAATTTGAAATCATGTTGTTTATAGATATTAACACAAGCGAGACCTGTTACGCCGTAGTGTTGCAGTAAATATACTCACCCTTATTGTGCCCCAGTAAAATCTGAAAGGGTGTTGCACATAAGGCTAAATATATGCCCTGCCATGTATCCTTCTCTTGCTATGGAAAATACTTTTCGCGCAGCACTAAAATAAGTGGCAGCAGACGGGTGTTCTTGAGACATGTTGTTTGGCCGTTGGAATGCGAGAACAGATCTTGACACAGCATCAGCGTCTGTTATAAGTGGAAGGTTAGCAACTACATTCAGAGTGAGAATACAGCTGCCTATTAGTTGCATTGCTTGCATAGCTTTACATGACCAATGGCAGACGGCAGAGTTCATGTGATCCTCCCCTGATACAGTATACAGTTGGATACAGCAGCCAATAGAAACCAATAGTTTAGTGACTTGGCCACAAACACGTTTTTATTCAGTGTTTCTGTGAACTTACCTTTTGAATAAGGATTTAGGTGCCAAAGATTTGCTATAGTGGTTAAGACGAGGCAAATAATAACCTAATAAAACTGGAAGTTGAAGTTGTGTCTTGAAGGTCTGGAGGGAAATGTGTCTGCCAGCTAAGTAGAAAAACTGAACAGCAAAAAAAATGTACAGTATGTATTAATCTTCATAAATTTGAAAATTAAGACCTTGATGTCTTATGATCTGGCCAAGAGAAAGCATATAAATAAGAAATAGCAGTGGGCCAAGAACAGATCCTTGGGGTAAACCACTGGAGATGGTGAGCGAGCGAGGTTTGCAAAGACACACAGAGCTCCTACAAAGATTTGTGTCAACACATCTGGGAGTCTCCCTCACTGAAGAAGCTGCAGCCATCATAACAAGTGCACTGTGACTCAACATAAACTCACGATACATAGAATGGGCAATAACTCATTTCCACTCCTCTCCTTAAGTGTTCGCTCAGGAATCCTGCGACTTCTCTTGGGTTACGTTCACTCCAACACCCCCATCGTACCACCTTATTATGTCCAGTGACACTTATAACACGCTGTGGTATTAGATATTCCCTGTGACAGAGCACATCAAGATACTTATCATGTGGACAATGTCTGTCTCATGTCTGCTGGCTTATTCATCATCTCATCAAAGTTACATTGGTGATGACAACCGGGATATTGCATTGGTTCCTGAAATGACCACTTATTTTGTTTCCTGCTCATTGATGCTCTTGTACATTCTCAGAACATGTGGAAGCGTGATATCCTTCCCAACCAGCTTAGACCGGCCTGTGACTGGTCTGGAAGTGGTAGGTAATAGATCATGGCATTTGTAAATATGTTTTTGTGTCATTTGCAAATATCTTTGTTAGACAATGGAGAGGTAGTACTTACTGTGGGGATGTAAAGGCATGCTGATGTGGATAGTGACCAGGTTATATAAAAGTCTAACAGGTGTTTAGCAGTCCAGGCTCGAGGGAGGGGGAAAATTTGTGAGAATGGAGAAATGATTGGCCAGGAGCACCAGCGACAAGACTGCGTCAGACGGCCGTGTATTTAAGCAGAGGTCCAGTGAATCCACTGCAGCACTTTTTAGCAGAGTGCCTGATCCCACACGCAGGCAGACGGCTCATACAGGACTCCGCAGAATGAGCGCTGGTAGCCTGTGTTTGTCTTTTGACATGCTCATCCAGACTTTAGCACCTCAAAGTGCCCAGTCTGGATAACCACACGCCCAACTAAACAACCAAGACGGCTTGTCGACGTGAACCAAACCGCAGAAAATGGCTTGTCAAGTCCTTCTCCACAGGTAATTCTTCATAGAAAAACATGAGATCTAGTTGGACAGTGGTGCTGTGTTTGTGTTATGGGACAGGCTTTCGTTCGCTCTGTTGATTGATTTGTTGCTGCTGGCGTTTATTAGGCTGTGTTTGACATTCAGATGTGTCTGCCATTGAGTATTCGCTAGATCTCAAATATCCATCCAGGGGAGATTTTGGAAAGCCCCAGTAATTCATGCAACACTGCTGATGAGGTTAAATTTGATGTTTTGGTGACAGCAAGTGTTCGACGAAAAGGATGAATCGCCGCATGATATTGCATTTAATTTGTGTGTGTGTTGGAAGAGTGCTGGTGTGTCTGCTGCTGATAAGGTAAAGTGTCGAGTCAGAGGAAGCCGTTTGTCTGTTATCTAAAAGTTTTTGTTGATCTAATAGTGAGCCAGCATGTTACTGTTTGTGTACCTGTACCTGTGATTTATTCTCTCGTTTGGCTGCTTTATTATTACTTACATCTCTTTAATTCAAACATTTTTCTTTAGACATAAACGTGTTAATCTATGATATTATTATTTTTTATTATTATTAGATGTCATTTTGTATTTAGTCACATTTTAATAACATTCATAATTACAGTATGAATCATGCTAATAATAATAAAACCAGGGTCATTTATTGAAGTGTTTTTTTTTAATAGAGGGTTTGGACGTGTCGTACCCCCGTGGGTGGCAAAACACTCAGCAAAATGACTGCTTACAATATCAGGAAACACAACTCCTAGCAACATTTCAGTGTCCAGGAACATCTGATTCCTTTGTAAGTCGTAAGGATCACCGTCGAGTCCAGCTGCTTGTAAATTCAGCAAATAATTGCGTGTTTTAGTCCCGGTTTCTTTGTTTCTCCTGTTCTTCTCAGCCATTGTGCTGGGTGTTTTGCCACCCAGGGTAGCCCCAACATGTTCACTTGGGAAAGTGACCTCAATGCATACCCTCCCTTTGGATTTAGATTATGTGCTGATGTATTTGATATTTCTGAGCCCATAATGTTCATATTATGCATCCCTAGTAATGAAAGTACAGTAGGTTCTTTATTCAAGTGCTTCTTGCTGAGTAATGATGAGTGTGGATGTTTTACTGTAACGGATCTCTATACGGCCTCTGATCATGTGGATGGGCAGATATCGAATATGTCTCAAAACAGGGAGCATTTTTTTCTTTCATGGTAAGGAGCGATGCACTTCTCATTGTTGACTAGGAACAAAACTTTGCTCTCTAGTCTGCTTGTGCCAGCAGCAGTTTTCCCTCTCTCTCTCTCTCTCTCTCTCTCTCTCTCTCTCTCTCTCTCTCTCTCTCCTCATCTCTTCATCCCTCACATCACTCAGTCACTCACTACTCACTCCACTCACGTCACTCACTCTCCCTCTACCTACTCACGTTCATCTCCCTACTCACATCACTCACTCCTCACTCACTCACTCACTCACTCACTCACTCACTCACTCACTCACTCACTCACTCACTCACTCACTCACTCACTCACCCACTCACCCACTCACCCACTCTCTCTCTCTCTCTCTCTCGCTCTCTCTGACGCCGCATACTGTTTAGGCAAGGTCATTGTCATGTGAAAACAGCAGTTTTATTGTTGTGTACACGCTCTCTCGCTCCATGTAGTGAATAAATAGTGTCAATTATATCTGTCTCATAGCAGTGTACCTTATTTTCAACATTTTTAGTTTATTGTACCATTCAGACTAATTCAGTTATACAACAACAGTCTAAAGTGTAAAGATTCAAAGATAAACACTTTGATGATGCTCATATCCTAAAAGTCACCTGATATTTTGCTATCCTCCATCTCTAAAGTGCATCTTCAGTCTTCTCAGTGTTGCCTTCAAACACCCTCTAGACCAGGGGTCTTCAACGTTTTTCAGGGCAAGGACCCCTTAGATGAGAGATGCATGGAGCAGGCAGCATTATTGTCAAATCAATATTATGTGACATTACATTAGCACTATTATGCATGTTATTGTTGCACATACATTCTTTTCTGTGTATTATTTTTACACATAGATTGTTTGATTATTTTAAGGGATTTTACTGTGAGATGGACAGTTAAACTCCGTTGTCTTTCTCGCGGATCAGTATTGTTTTTTTGCAGAGCATCATATCAGACTAAGGAGATTATTTTAGGGGCAACTTGTTTGACGTGCACCATCAGCCAAACGCGTACGATAGTTTTGTCAGAGTTTACAATGCAGATTAGCGCTTTACAGCTTCAACAAATTTGAACAGAAGTTCAGAAATATATGAGAATGCACTTTATTTGTTCGCAACTCCTCTCATGCGTAATCTGAATTTAAAGTCTTGAAAGAAAGACATAGGTACTTATTTGATTTAGGCCCTACCGGTTTGTTATGATGCAGATGTAACGCTGCTTCTATCGCTTCTGCTGCCTGAATTGCAATGCTCGGTCGCTTCAATGAGTCTGCGCGGTCTCGCACGTACGCAGCTTAAAAAGAACATTGGTAGTAATATTTCTGTACCCATGTTTTACATTATTAACAAAAAGTTGCCTGTGAGTAAACAGTAATTAGCGGACCCCTTGCAGTTCCACCGCGGACCCCCGGTTGAAGACCCCTGCACTAGACTGATGGTTACATATTACTATGTAGAAGGTCTCAGGTGTCTGTTTTCCTTTTTGAAGGAATGCCTGGTTGGGCTCAAGCTTTCACCAGCCCAGAAAGTTAAAGAGGTCAGGACATTGCACCACAGACACCACAGCTGAGGCAAAATAATTCAGAGGACTTTCATAGCTGATGGGAAACATACGCCCGTAGAGGTTTATTTGCGTGACTGTTTGCGTGCTGAGGCCTGCCGTGTCAGGTATAGCAGAGCACCTGTTCTGTCCATCAGGCCCTTATTTGTTCCGACCCCCGAATCTGACACGGGCGCTAACAACGTTGATAAGCGGCAGACAGCTAGTGTTATGCAAGCAAGTGTTCCCAGCGTGTCTGAATTTGTTTATGGGGCCGCCAAGTCACCCTGCCCCCAGTTCTTCTCAGATGCCTGCTTCCTGATGTTTACTGTGACCTTTACAGGAAACAGAAATCTGTTTTTGTACAATGTGCGTGACAGAGAAAACGTATGCTAAATATGATTTGTTTTTATTGAAAGCTCATGCTAGGGTTATTGTGTGGGTCGAAAGTCAATGCTAGGTAGGGTCATACATTTGATCATGTGTTTCTTTTCTTGTCTTTCCAGTTCACATATTGCTTCCATCAGCATCCTTCCTGGATCTACTGAGTAAGTGCTTTCTTTCCATTTAACCGTTGCCGTGGCAACTGTATATTTGAGTGATTTTATGTTTTTGTGATCTAATCGGGTCATGTGGTTTACTCTGAAATGTTTTACTTTCACTTCTGAGATGAACGGCGAACAATGGCCAGCATGTCCATTTTCATTGACGTCTATTTGAACTTCATATTGCTGACGTTAATTTGGACTGTATGAAATTATCCTTTGGTCTGAATCCGATTTGTAGCCTGAAAGAACCACAGCATGCAATAAACAGACCTTTTAGGTAGACAGACGGCAAAATGATGCCAAGCAAATGTGATTATGGCCTTAAAAGCGGATAAGTAGGAGATGTTGCCTTGCCAACGGAGAGACAGTTTGGACTTTGTGAGATCAGTGGCTTTCAGAAAAAAGCGAATCGAAACGTTTACCAAGCTGTTGAACAGGGAGTGTCGCTGAAAGGGGATTTTTGTTCGGAATTTAAAAAATGCCAAGGTAAAGAAAAAGACAACGGAACCCACCATCTGTTGAAAAGTACACAGTGTTCGTTATTATAAAAAATTACATCAGTGTAGCCGAGAAGATTGACGTGACTAATGTTTCGGTTTCGGTTGCAGCGGGCAGATAGCATCTTTTAAGGCGTAGCTTTCAGTTTCGCAATGAATGGCACTTTAGCTGAAACTATGACCACTAACCATACATAGTCACAGTAGGAAGTCATTTATAAAAGGCCTCAGAGTGCATCTGGCCCTAAAGCGCTGCAGATCTAAACAGAGATCGCCTCAGCAGGGAGAAACAGAGCACAAACAAAGCTGTCCTCTATTGATTTATTGTCAGATATTTGGCGCATACAGTGGCAGCGTGACCCAAGCCTTTGGGCCAGATGGGTTTGTTATGAAAGCATGCTGGGGTTTATTGTTCCAAACAATGCACATAAACTCGTGACAGCCAGTGGCTCAGTTATGCAGGGCACTTGTTTTTTTATGGGGTCGTAGACATTAGAGACTTGGCAACTATCATAGTGAGCTCAAAACACGTCTATTTTCAGACTTGAGAATCTGTGGTTCTCGGTATAGAGGGTTTATTCGTTAGAACTTTGAGCTTGAAGTGAAAGCTTCTTGGCTGACCATTTACTCATTTACTCGCCCTCTTGTCATTTCAAACCTGGATGGCTTTCATTCTTCTGCAGAACACAAAAGAAGATATTTTGAAAAATGTTTAACCGAACAGTGGCGGCAGCCGTTGGCTTCTATTGTATGGACACAAAACCAATGCAAGTGAATAACTGCCATCGCTGTTCGGTCAACAACATTTTCCAAAATATCTTCTTTTGTGTTCTGCAGAAGAAAGAAACCCGTACAGGTTTGACATGACAGAGGGTGAGTAAATGATGACAGAGTTTTCATTTTTGGGCGAACAATCACTTTAAGATTGTTTCTTGGTTGCTGATAGCTCAAACATTGAGAAATCAGGTAGGGTACTGAGTGTTCCAGCATTTTGTACTCATGCCAAATGCTGTGATGTTCGTTTGCAGTTTGATCCAGAGGACCATCCGCGCTGCAGTGGAACAGCATTTTCTGGACCTACAGACATCTATTGTCAAGGAGCTCAGCAGCTATGAGAGTCAGGTGTTGGACTCCCAGCCCATCCAGGGGTGAGACCCTGATATTCATTTGTTTTTAGCTTTAGAGAGAAGTCTGAACAACAGCGTTGTGGCTTGGGAGTGGTTTTTTAAGATACTAATCTGTGTCTATTTGCATCCATAGGAACTGCCCTACTCAGAAAACGGAGGGGACTGAGGACCATGAAGATGTTCAGTCTGAATCTGATGCGGAAGATGAGACTCTCCCAGAGAAAGTTACTGAGGATGGACCTTCTGAGAATAGCGAGGTAACTCGCAAACTACTTTTTTCTGAGGGAAGGTTCTTAAAGGGATAGTTCACCCAAAAATAACATTTGTCATCATTTACTCACCCTCATGGCGTTTAAAACCGTTATATGACGAAAGAAGATATTTTGAGAAATGTCTCGGTGGTTTGGTTTCCAAACATTGAAAGTTAATGGAGACTCATGTTGTTTGGTTTCCAATATTTTTTGAAATATCTTCCTTGTGTTCTGCAGAAGAAAGTCATACAGGTTTAGACATTAGGGTAAATTCAATTTGTTAGTGAATAATGACTCAGATTGTGGCTTCAGAAAACATTGTTTTTGGAGCTCTGCTTCATTTTTGGTAACATTTTTACACCCAAAAATAAAAATTCTGTCATCGTTTACTCACCCTTTTTTTTCATTTCAAACCTGTATGACTTTCTTTCTTCCGCAGAACACAAATGAAGATATTTTGAAGAATGTTGTTAGCCGGTATTAGTTTTGTGTCCATACGTAGAAGTGAATAAGGTCCAGTGCTGTTCGGTTACCAACTTTCTTCAAGATATCTTTTGTGTTCTGCAGAAGAAAGAAAGTCATACAGGTTTGAAGTGACAAAAGGGTGAATAAATGATGACAGAATTTTTTTAGGGGAACCATCACTTTAAGCAAACTGGCATTTAGCCAGATGACTATCAAGACACTTGCACCCTCTGCTATCAGCGAGTTGTTTTTTCATACACCACAGAGCTGCTACTCCTCTGAAGAGAGAGAAACAAGGGCTTGCCTGCCAGATAAACCCAATTCTCAGCAGGCACAAGCAACCACGTCCTGTGTTTAATACTGTACCACAGCGAGACAAAGATTTCAGATACAGCACTTTCTTCAAGTAGCTAATGAATTAACAAGATGAGAAGAGAAACCATTGCCAGAGCTAAAGATAAGGAGACGCATGAGGCACTGCAATGTGAAATGTAATAAAACGATTAGTGGGGTCTCAGGTTCTGGCTCACCGGTGACCCTAAATTACAGCCTGACTTCACACGTGCCCCAAGTTTTTGCGGCCTGGTCGCAAGTTACAGACATGGGAATTGGGTCGCCTTCCTTTAATAGCAAACTATGGGGAATGACAGCGCCACCTGGTCAACACAAAAACACCCTCTCTCAGAAAAACATCAGTCCTTAGTCTTATCAACTGCCAGCCTTGAGACATCAGTAAACATGCACAATGTTCTTGCCAAGATACCTTTGACTATTATTCCACATGCTTCACGAACATGTTGCAGTATCTCAAGGTACCTCAGGGTTTGTGTATGGAGTATGTAGTGGATTCTTTTTTGAACGTATAGACCAGCTGTGGTAATGATTTTCTTTTGCCCTCAGGGACCTCAAGGTTCTCAGCTCAGCAGTCCGACCACGGAGGAAAGTTCTGGAATGGACCTCGACACGGAGGCTCTCATAGATGCAGAGAATCTCAACACAGAAAGGTTAGCTTTAAAGTGCTAGGCTTAAGACACGGTCTGTGTGAGCATGAACGCAGACGCCTGTTGCTACATACTGTAAGCCTAACTTATGCATTGTCCTTTAAAACAAGTCACATTGTCACATTCTGTGTTAAATGTAGCAGGCCTTAACACAATTTTATCAAAAAAACGAAACACATTTAGCTAGCTACTTGAATATTAAAATCCGGTTTAATGGCGAGGGTTTTTTTTTGTATTCTTTAAAGTATATTGCCAACTGTTCTCATTTGTGTTTGTTTGTTTTTGTTTGCGAGTTTTTGTCATTTGCATCATGCAGTTTATAAGCAAAAGAAAAGTTGCTAATCAGATTTTAATGCGTCTAAGAACAGTGTTGGGTAAGTTACTCTGAAAAAGTAATTAATTACTAGTTACTAATTACATATTCGATAATGTAATTAAATTACTGTACAATTTACTCTCTTCAAAAAGTATTTAGTTACTTATTACTAATTACTTTCTATATCCTACATCAACCTTGATGAGTTAAGTGATTCAAAGATAGGCATGAAACGGCTCTTTTAATTCATTCAAATAAATCATATAAAACTACATAAGTATTATTATTAATTACAAATGTGAGAATTATACATTAAAGCACAGATTTTACTTTGAATTTTGATGTCAATTCCTCTTCTGCACACACATATATTACACAAAGTATTTAGTTTAATTACATCAGAAGTAACTAATTAAATTACAGAAAAAATAAGAGTAATTTCTTACTTTTTCAAGGGAAAAGTAATTAAATTACAGTAACTAATTACTTAGTAACTAGTTACACCCAACACTGTCTAAGAATAACTTGCTGATAGCTCAAGGGACAACATTCAAAGCCGCCCTGTTTTTATTGGATTATAACAATAGAAGTGTCTTATGAAAAAGCAAGACTTGAAATATACTAGCAGAAGATATGTTTTCATACATGTGATAAGCAAGTGACCTAGATGTCACAGTTATAAATCCGTAGTTGACTCAGGATACGCATTATGCTTGTGTCAGTATGTCATGCTGCACGTACAGATATATCTTTGCCTGTTACACGGTCCTATTCATAGGCTGAATATGACCAATTAAACAATTCACTAGTTTAAAAGGAACTGGTCACAGTCACAGCAGTGACGTTGCAGTTTTCTTTCCATCTTTACACAGATTGGAGAGCCACCCTGACTATGAGCAGATGGACCAGGCTGAAGTTACCACCTGTGTGAGTATAGCAGAGCAATTCCGAGCAAGGCTGTCTGTTTTTCAATATTGTGAGACTAAAACCCCTAACCGGAGACCATTTGATGACTCGCAGGAGCCAGGCGCGTGTGACTTGAATGCTAATACAGAGCCCATGGAGTCAGCCAACGGCCCTCAGGCTCTGAGCAGAAGTGTGTTTATGGACAGTGAGCAGGAAGGTAAACTCGCTATTTTGTCTCTATTAATGGTCATAGGTTTGTTTTGTTTTTTGTGGCAAATGTTTTTTTGAGGAAAATACCTTGGAGGACATGAAACGCCTTGTCTTTATGCAATTATAGGACACATCCTGAAAGGGCCACCATACTGTAGATTCAAGTATGATTCATCAAGTCTGTGTGTGTGTGTTGTTTCTGGCTGAATGATGACTTGATGGTGAAACTTTTTAAAACAGGTAGTTTAATAGAGGAAGAATACAGCTTTGATTATTTATAAGCCTTTAACATACGCACGTTGTCTCCTTGTTTTGTTATATAGATGGCTTCAGTTGTCATGTGATCTGAGTGATGATTTCCAAACTTTGACATAAAATGATGATTTACTTCGACTGTAGATCTGCAGCATGTGTGTTTTCATTTTTCATTCGATATATAGCAAAATGTGTCATTGAAATCATTTTTAGCCTCAACAGGCTTCCAAGACTTTTATTTTAAAGTAATTATTAAATCAATCATTACATATCAAGATATTTCTTAGTGTTTGGTTAGTGTTTGGAGATTTTTATATCATCTGAAAGCTGAATAAATGAGCATTGATGTATGGTTTGTTATGATAGTACAATATTTGGCCAAGACACAACTATTTGAAAATCTGCAATCTGAAGGTGCAAACAAATCAAAATGTTGAGAAAATCGCCTTTAAAGTTGTCCATCAGAGGCGCTGTAGCTGGCCGTTGCTAAGAAGAAACAGGTTTGCTTTAACGCTCTCTATTGGCTTACGGCTGTAATGACGTTGTGGAGAGTAGATGAACCTGAAAGCTGAATTTCTAAGCTTTACATAGACACCAAACTTGAGTGGGTAATTCCCAAAGAGCGATGTTTGTAGGCGTGTTTCCAGCCATTTTTGTTTGCAATTATGCTGCATCTACTCAAAAAAATTGGCTAGTTCAAAGGTTAGGGTCCAGTTAAGTAATGTCATCATTTTAAAAGTGAAACAAAGCTCTGTGTGTACAGTATGTGTGGGTGTGTATGTGAGAGAGAGAGACTCAAAGCTCATCACACTCTTCTGTGCTCTCTCTCTCTCTCTCTCTCTCTCTCTCTCTCGCTCTCGCTCTCTCTCTCGATCTCGACCTCGACCCATGCCTGATCAGCATCATGCCCCATCACTTTCCCTCTCATTGACTTCACATGTATGCATCTGCAGAGAGAAGGGAGCGGTAAGTAGCATCTCCCTGCTCATCTGTCACCCGTTGCTCCTCTCAGGCTGTTTTCGCACTTAACCGCTTGGTCTGAACCCAGGTTTGATTCCGCCTCCCTCCTCTTTACCACACAGAGACTTTTATTTTGCTCTGTATAGCCGTACGTTTGCAACACATGCATATCACTGTGAGTATCTACTTGTTGTAATGCTTGACTATTTTTACTCGTGTTTTTCACATTTTGGTGCAAACCATAGCACGCCCAGAACAACACTTGTGCAAGCTGCTTGTCAAAGACCAAATCTGCCAAGACAAGCTGCAAAAAAGCCTTTTACAGTAATATGTAAATTGTCTTATATACAGACATATTTAATAAAGAAATGATAAACGCTTTAACTACGCAATAGTGACGCAAAGCTCTACGCAAAGATTGCAGAGTGTGAAACCCTACAAGACTGACTAACCTGAATGAACCCACTTAGTCATTTGTAAGTCGCTTTGGATAAAAACGTCTGCTAAATGACTTAAGTGCAATTCTCGCTGACTTCCAGTATTTGCCACCTGCCATCAGCAAGTGCCTCAGATTTCTTTTTATGCGTGCACAGTGTCTGAAATGTAAGCAGTGCAAATTTCATCAGCTGCATTTCAGTAGTAAGACTGTCCCGTGCTCCTCTCTTCTGTGCCAGCCGTAGGGCCCTCCAGGGCAACGTGACTTCTACATTGAGCATGTTTCTTATCATCAGGCATGATAAATAACAGTGCCATTGCTCATTTGGCAGCAATGATGGAGCTCAAATTTTTGTTTTTGAAATTTGTGTGAGTGTTGTGTATGTTTGCTCGAGTGGGTGACACTGTACTTTATAACCATTACTCCACACTTCCAGTAACACAACCTCCGACATCATCCCTGTGCACCCAGCAATGTTTTCCACCTCACTCACTAGGTCCTCAGCGTAGTGTTTTAGGCACCCCTGACCTCAGCCGACCCTCATTTTTCTCCTTCCCAGACCACAGGATTTTATATCCCGATGTTGTATCCGAGTAGCCCAGCATTGTTGTAATAGCTCTGCTAAAGGTTAAAGGTGTCTGATGACTAAATCCGGTTTATTACGGCATTTGCATCTATGTGTGTTTTTGGCAGACACTGTGTCGGTGTACATGTCATGGCAAGAGGAGGCCGAGTCAGGAGAAGCCCAGCTGTCTCCGCTGGCAGGCCGCATGATGCCTCTCCCTCTGGAGGAGGACCACCAGCCCTTACTTGCCCGACGCTTTCTCGACTTTGGCCACAGTCAGAGGTTCCTACAGCAGGACCATGATGCCACATCTAAAGCTCTGTCCTGTGGGAGGTGAGAACAGGAATCACATTGCTGGATGCCCATTGACCGTGCTGGGCAGTGTGTGTGTGGTTTCCAATTTTTGGGGAAACTTGACTATGCGTTGTGTCGTATCACAGGCCTCGTCGAGCCTCCCTCAGTTCCAAAGACAGTATGAAGGGAGACACAGTCTTCCAACCGCTCACCAAGAAACTCCAGAACCTGAAGAAGAAGATCAAGCAATTTGAGGAGCAGTTTGAGAAGGAGAAAAACTATAAGGTTAGAAAGATCGGTTCCCTTATTCATTTTTCTTAGACTATGTGAACTAAGTTTAGACTTTAGACCAGTGACATTCACCTGAAGGATTATAAGATTTTAAATATTTAGGCATCAGAATATTATGGTGTTATTTGACTTGAGCTTAAATAAAGTAACTGCCTAGTAACCACTCAGGACACCCTATGAACCCTATAGCAACACGCTAGCAATCACTTCGGCATTGCAACCCTTTGGACAAGTACGGCTTATGTTTTCTTGATAAAATGTAACAATCGATACATGTGCAAAATACACATAGATTGTCATGCATGAATTTCTGTACACATGATGACTAAAAACGAATCCCATTGCTGTTTGTCAATTGCAGCCATCTCACGCTGATAAGGCAGCCGATCCAAAGGTCCTGAAGTGGATGACCGACCTCACCAAAATCCGCAAACAGCTTAAAGGTAAGTGGCACTGAGCCCAGGCAGTGAGCGGCCGTGTGAGCACATGGAGTATTTGGGTCTGGGGTGGGTTTTGAGTCAGTGTCATTGGGCGGCCTGGTTCTGGCCTGCTCCTCTGCCCCCTGTTGGGCAAAGGGGGGAAGCGCACCCATCACTGCATGCCTGTAGAGGCTCCGGGGCTCTCTTTCATGGGACCACCCTCATACTCTACTGAAGACCCCTCCACTCACTGTGTCGGTCCATTGTGATTGGCCCCCACACTTCCCATCATCCATTGCCATTTGATGCCCCCCATCAGAGGTGCACTGTCGTATAAAGTCTCTCTCTTTCTTTAAATAAATCCACTCGGACGGCCCGCTCCCGCAGGACGACAGCACCTGTTGCCCAAAGGTTCCCTGAGGCACCAGGCTGTGCTTCAGTTACACAGACGCCACTCAGCCTCCGTCCCGAACACACCCCATTTTACACTGTCACGCCCCCTCAATGCCTCTAGACAGGCGCCCCTCTTCTGTAAGTACACATGATCTGCAGTAAGTAGACTTCAACGACTCTCTCTTCCCTCCTCTCTCTTTGACTGTCTCTCTGACCGCGGTCTCGCAGATGCTTTCCCCCTACGGGGCGCTCTCAGCCACGTGTCTCAGCCTTCTTAGACGTCTTAAGTGTGTTGTTTTGAAGAAGAATGTAATTTTGGAAGTAGTGTTGCTTTCGTCAACGAAAATTATGACTAAATATGGTCGTCAACGAACCTTTATCACGTGACGAAAACGAGACGAGACGCAACGTAAATGCTGGTCATGTGACGATGACTATAATTAAATGTATAATGCAATATTGTTGACGAATAAAAACAAGACTAAATGTGGTTTACAAAATAAAAACTATGCTAAAATGTCTCTTCATTTTCGTTGACCAAAACGAGACGAGACGAAATGTTATAACGTTATTTCGCCTGATGCTTTAACCTAGATGCGGAGTGGAATCCTGTTATTTAAATGTCATCTGGCTGTTCTGAGTGAATTATGTGCACAGTTTAACATACAACACGAGTGATGGTCGAGGATTTATCTGCGTCTGCACTGTATGAGGATATGAACACATGAACTTTATCTCCAGTTAGAGTTGCTCTGAGAGTTTATTTTACGAGCGTGAAGCTATGGGCAAACAAGCGTCTCCCCAAAGACCCGTCAAAATAAAAGTCCCGTTAAATTGAACACTCAGACAAAAAATACTTTAGTGAACTATAGTATTTGCTATTGAAAATTGTAGTGCCCTTGTAGTAAATTGATAAACACTGTATACTATAGTGAAGTTCAAAAACACGATAGTATCTAAGAATTTTACTGTAGTTTACTATAGTAAATACAATAGTATACTACAGTAATTTATGTCGACAAATATATTGTATAGTAAAAAAGGAAAAACACACAAATTAGAAAAAATAAAATCAATTTAGGTAGTGTAAAAATTACATGGCCCTAATTTATCCAACTGTATGTAACATGAATGTCTTTTGTCAGTTACCTGCCTTTTCATGATGAACTGCACTTGCATAATTTTTTTTAATGATGACAACTGACAATTTATACTTGTGCTCCTACTGTTTGGCTTGTGCTACCAAACTTTAAACCTCTTTAGCTCCAGTGCTATGTGCAAAAAAAGTCTGCATTAATGTACTGCATTCTGTATGCTACTACAGGGCACTGAGGGCAGTCACTCTTTTCCTGTTGGTTCTTTGCAATGCTGGCAAATGTAACCTTCCAGTTGACTTGCGAAATCACTTCCATTTGTTTTATTAATAAAGGATATTGGAAGGAAAATCGTTATGGGTACATTCACGTACTTTGATTTTAATAGTCACACAGCAAGAAAAAGAAAATTTGTATAGGAAAAAGCTGCATCGAGAATCGTTTTATCATCGCATCGCAGCCCTCTGAATCATAATCACATCGTGAAATGCCTAGAGATTCCCACCCCTAACGTTGGCTTAAAATTAAAATCAGAGCATCTTCCGTGTCTGGAATGGATGTATTCTTGAATCATTAAGGTAACAATAATATAATAAGATAACCTTGTTTGAAATGGGTTTGGCTAAAAGAAAATTTTGGTTTTGTCTATACTACTAGGTACTTTTACTATATTGACTGGGTTAAATAGAATTGCATTACTAAAAAGAGACTAAAATACAATTTTCATTGACTAAAACTAGAGTAAATGTCATCAGTTTTCGTCGACTAAAACTAGACGAAAATAGTCATGGATAATTCTGACTAAAATAAGACTAAAATGCTCAGCGTTTTAGTCGACTGAAACTTGACTAGACTAAAAAGAGTATGAACGTGACTAAAACTAATAAAAACTAAAATGACAGCTTGACACAAAGACTAGACTAAAACTAAAATTAAAACAGGCCGCCAAAAACAACACTATTTGGAAGTCGGTGGGGTTGAAGGGCTCAGAGCCCACAGGTGTTGTTCGCAGTCACCTTCAGTAATTGTCAGTGCACTACGGATGAACTGTTCATGGTGATTCTAACCACTGAACTTGTGTTTCTTATGCTGTGTGTATGTTAATATTAAAGACACCTACATGTTCTGTCTTTGTCTCTCTCTCACCCAGATGCCAAACATAAGGCTGAAAGTGAGCTGACTCCACAGACGCGTCCACGCAGTAACACGCTGCCCAAAAGCTTTGGCTCCACACTGGAGCATTCGGCTCACGAGGGCCCTGCGGAGAATGAGGCGTGGGGTCACAAACCCACCCGAGAGGAGACGATGGAGCTCATTCAGCAGCGCATCAAAGCCAAGAGAGAAGAGGATGGCTGGCCGGAGGATGTCAGAGTAAGTTTGAGCATCGTAGGTATACATGACCGATTTTCGAAACTACATCAACTTTAGTTTTAGGAGCTAATAATTGTAACACAGCGTAAAATTGTCTCTCTCAGAAAATGACTAAGGAGGAGCTTACCTGTGAGAAAACAGTCCTGCAGAAGAACCTGCTGTATTATGAAGGACTTCATGGGCGCCCCGTAAGTGTCTCGCACACACAAACACACACCAACAGTGCTCCGTCTACACAACGCTCTAACAGAAGTGCTTTCCTGCAGGTCACCCGAGAGGAACGATTGATCGTGAAGCACTTGTATGACAGATATCGGCTTGTCAAACAGATGCTGACCCGTGTCAGCATCACCCCTATCATAGTAAGCCATTCCCTTTCATTTTTATTTACCATATACAAATCTGCCTTCAGGCTGCGACATGTTAATAAATTGATCATTTAGTTTATTTAGTTGCGCTATAGTACAGCGCAATCTGAAACCATGTCTGTAGTTTTCATTGAATGTATATTTTAAAATAATATTGTTTGACAGGCCGGAATCTGATTGACTAATGAGAATGAAAGTGGAGACTTGTTTTGTAGAGCAGAAATAGACTCCAGTGTTGGTTTAGGATCGTATGGTATGCTGGCTAGACATTTGTGCATGTTTGACACGGGGCCAGAGAATAACCAGCTTCTCTTTCTCGCAGGCGTCACCCTCCAGCAAACGGCGCAATCAGATGTTACAGCCCATCATCGAGGGCGAAACCTCCCACTTCTGCGGTGAGATCGAAGAAGAGGAGGAGGACGAGGGCAGGGGGCAGCAGGAAAATGAAGCGATGCAGAGCGAGAACTCCGAAATCATCATGGACCCGGTGGGCCAACCCAGCTCTCAGCAGAGTTCACAAGAGAACATCCTGAGCTCGGGGAAACTCAGTCTGGATCTACGGCTCTCCAGTTCGAACGCCTCCTCCATGTAAGACAACACCAGCCTGCTCTTTTAATGTCAACCATCAAGTCTGTTTTTATTGTGCAGGATGTTTTAAAAGTATTGTGATGTTTTGAAACTCCTGTTTTTTATTTGGAAGTATGTCACATGACAAAGCGGGAAAGCAAAACCCTAGGTTTCATTAGTTTGGAATTACCCAAAAGTCCCCTTGTACAAAATATAACCTACATGACCGGAAAACCGAGAACTCGATTCTCCACCAGATATGCAATCCCACGGTTTATCGGCCAGCAGCAGCAATAAGATCATGCTCTGGTCATATGAGATCTATTTATAGAGTTTGTGAGATTCAGTGGCCTTAAACCCTCGAGCTAGATCAAGCCGTAATCCTTTATGAAGCAAAACAAGCGCTCGGGCAGCCAGGTGCAGTCAAGTGTGCCGTATCGAGTGCCTTAGACCTCCATGTCACCTTGTTATCAACTCTATCAACCTGCACTTGTCAAATGCTGTATAAAGGTTATTTCCTGCTCTGAGCAGCACATGCTGGTTTCCTGAATACACAGTTACCTGTTGCTATAGTATTGACTTGTTAAAGGGATCGTTCCCCAGAAAAACTCCCCATTTACTCACTCTTATGTCATTCTAAATCTGTATGACTTTCTTTCTTCTGCAAAACACAAAATATAATATTTTGAAGAATGTTGGTAAACAAACAACATTGTCCCCCATTGACTTCCATTGTTATGGACACATTTCTCAAAATATCTTCTTTTCTGTTCCACAGAAGAAAGAGTCATATACAGGTACATATACAACATGAATATGATGAGTATTCTGAATAGGATGACATTTTTATTTTGGGGTGAACTGTCCCTTTAAGTGTCATAGTTTCATTTCTAGAAATCCAGCAGCTTAATACCATCTGTCTCCCACAGGCCTGAGCTCCTGGAGCAGCTGTGGAAAGCCAGGGCAGAAAAGAAGAAACTGCGCAAGACCATCAGAGAATTCGAGGATGAATTCTACCAGCAGAACGGCAGGTGGGTTGCTCACGTTCATTGAATCTGTTTTTTAACCTGTTCTCTTCCACTCAATTGCTGATCCAGATATTTCAAGTTTGATTCCCATAGTACACAATAAAAAAAAACGTAGGACTGAGAAAAAAATGGAACAGAAGAAGAAATAAGAAATATATATATGAATATTAAATATTTAATTGCACAGAATGAATGCAAAGAAAACGTCCTGTGTGTGCCTGCTTAGCCAAGAATTACACCATACGCGATCGGCGCAACACGACAAAAGATATTAGAAATGCGTTAGAACCCATTATACAGTAATTAAACATTTTTGCCACGACAAACCCATTAAGAACAAACAGGTTGTCATGTCGCGTCACGCCTGTCGCGTTCCTGTGTAGACACGGTGTTAAAGTGTATCATGAAAGATGGCAACATTGTTTTTCTCTCACAGGAATGTTCAGAAAGAAGACCGCATTCCTATGATGGACGAATACAAAGAGTACAAACGCATTAAAGCCAAACTGCGGCTTCTGGAGGTCCTTATCAGCAAGCAGGATTCCTCCAAGTCCATCTAAATCTCCCAGGCGTGGGAGCCAGCCGTATCAGAGAGGACCCGTATGACCCAACCAATGCCCTTTTGACTTACCGTGACGGCGTCAGCATCCATCAACCGCTGCGCTGCCGCCCCCCTCACTCAGCCACTGAAGCTTTTGTTTTCTGTCCTCTGATTTAGCAGAATTTTTTTGCCTTTTAATATTCTGACTTGAGTTTCTGAGTTTCTCAGCCTTTTTTTACACAGACCTCTAGCTTTCTCATAATGAGAAGTCAGCAGAGGAGACGTGAGTCATGGTATCAGTTGCATCAGTTACGTGGACATTTGGACATTTAGCACTGAACTCTTCCACAGACCACAGAGATGGTCATCATATTTCAAGCACCCATGTCATAGTCACCCCCTTCCCTTATTCATGGGATTGGGACAGAAGTTTCTACAGTATGTATAAATCTATACTATTCGTTGGTTTAAATATTTGTGTTTTTTTTGCGGATTGAAAAATGTGTTTCTCTGTTACAAATCAGAGGAAGGTGGTGCTCTTTTTTTTGTAAGAACATGTAAGGATCACCTAGAGCTGATCGGACTGACTCAAGCTACCCGACAAATCCTGTCGCAAGCTATTTCTGTAAACCTTGTTATTTGACCACATCACTGACTCATATGTATATGATACATAACTGTACGTGTACTCTGTATGCAACTCTTACTGTGTTCATAGCTCACGTCTGTAATGTGCATTCGACTAATGGATGATGTCATGAAAGTGAATTTGTATGCCAAACTAAGTTGTAGTTGGTTTGTCAATGTTACAGGCCAGTGATGGTTTCAGAGAACATGCTGTTTATAGTCGCTTAGTTCTGAATGGACCGACCCACTTTTGATAGATGGGAGTTAGGTTTTTTAAGTAATGTTAAATTGGTTTTTGGACTTGTCAGCACATCCACTTTCAGCGAGCAACATGGCTCAAAGCATCCAGTCCAGTTTTTGTCAAGTTCAAAGTTCATTTGATGACTCAAGGAGCACAGAACACAGTGTGAACCCTGATCATGGCATACACACTTCCGTAGGTCGTGTCTCGTGTTTTTAGGACGTGAGGTTTCTTCCTCGTGTGGTCATGTCACACTTTCCATCGTGATCACTTTTCAGCTGCCAACCCATATCAGTATCGTTTTTTACAACCCATCTGTGGTTATGGCTGGTATTGCGTGTAATTGTTTTGTTATGCAGTTGGATGTGCAGTGCACTAATAAAGTCTTATCAAAGAGATAAGAGATCTCTGACAGTTAGGCACACTGGATGTTTTGATCGCTGGTGTAGAGAACAGTGCGGTTGCTGGCATGAAATGTAAAGGCTGATTATACTAGGGGTGAACCGGATGGGTCTCGCGAAGAGTAACGTAGTTACAATGTCGGCATGAACAGATGTGTTTGTGACTGCTGAAGGAGACGATAGAGATTATTTGCACAGCATTCTGGGAATGCAGCCTGTTTTGTTCGTTCAAACTGTTTCTCGTTTATTCGAGCACTTGTGCGTGAAGGATGTTCGTGCAGGTTAAGTTATATTACACTATCACTCTGGTGTAAGTGTGACGTCGTTTTTTTATTACGGTTGTTTTGTACTCTCATTTTTAAGCATTTCACCTTTCTGCGATACATCTTTACTGTGTGATTCCTCTGTATCAGTGAAACACCTGCTTTGTCCTGTTTTGTATAAGCTTGTCAGTTGTAGGATTGCATGGCAGAAATTTGTATTTCTATTTTTGTGCCATGAAAATTAAGCAATAATTAGCAATGAGGCCTATATCAATGGAATGAGAGGCCTCCTGTATCCAGTATGTGCATTTTCAATAAACCGCTTGCAAGTATTATTGTCCTTTGTCTTGGTTTGCTTTTCTTAATCAGAGGTGTTGAAGGACCACAGATTGTGATAAAAAAATTGCTGTGACTTACATGTTAAAGCTCCATAAAGCACATGCACAAGTCATCCAAATGACTCGAGAGGGTTAAACAAATGTCTTGGGGAAACAAAACCACATGTGTGGGTGAAAATGATTAAACTGTTTTTTGGGCATTTTTGCCAAAGTGAAAACAAAAACACAGTGTTAAAATCAAGTAATCATGGATAACTTAAAATCTCATCAGTTCAAGCATCTCGTGACTAGTTGGCAGGTGGTATTTCACTAAGAACCAATGATGACATGCCGCCAAATTTGTTTTTAGAACTAGTGTTTTGTGGCATACAGCCACACAGATCTCTTAACTTTTTAAAGAATTATACTGCCTTCACCTGCGCCCGGAATTAATGGAAATATTAGTTCACCCAAGAATAACAATTCTGTCATCATTAACTCTCCTTCGAGTTGTTCCAAATCTGTATACATTTCTATTTATATTTGGAAAAATAACAGTTGTTGGACCCCACTGACTACCATGACAGGAAAAATTACTTGATGTTTTTTTGTTCTAACATTGAACACAAAAGAAGATATTTTGAAGTATGTAGTACAGCAAACAATTCTGGGTCTCTTTTGACTACTATTGTCATTTTTCCTATACTATGGTAGTCAATAGGGCTGTCACGATTATGAAATTTGGCTGACGATTAATTGTCTAATAAATCATTGCGATTACGATGATTAATTGTCTGTTTTAGAGCTTTGACTTTTAATTCTCACACATTTTTTATTCAGCTTTGAAACGACCATATTGTTCTGAATATAAAGACTATGTTCTTTTTCTTGGAAATACATAGGAAAAAATTGGGTCATCATACTTGAGGTTTAGGCTTTTACCTGTCAATAATACATTCGCCAAATACTTGTAAAATAAGTAAATTGATCAGGAGTGAATTGAAGCCACCATTAAAATACTATCAGTCATAGAAAAGCTTCTAATCTGTTTTTTTCTCACTTGCAAGACTACAATAAAAGTTTACTTCTATGTTAATGAGATTTTGGTAGACTGGTTTTCACACTGAAATAATATTAAATTGTACTGCAGGTTATTTTTATGGTATATGCTTTAGTTTTTTTTTTAAAGTGATTGTGTTGTGGTGGTACATTTGACAAGTATTACCATGCTTTAGTTACAATATATACAATAAAATATACAATATGCAGATGCACTACAGCTCCCCCTAGTGTCTTCTATAGAGATGTGCAATAATTGCGATGATCTCGATTATTTAATAATCGTGACAGCCCTAGTAGTCAATGGGGTCCAAGAACTGTTTGGTTACAAGCACTCGTCCAAATATCTGTCTCTGTGTTCAACCGAACAATGAAATTTGTACAGGTTTGGAACAACTAGACTAGAGAGTGAGTAGCCTAATTCATGACACAATTTTCATTTTTGGGTGAACTATCCCTTTAAAAATTGCGTACAAACACCATATTCCCAGTGGTAAACACGCCATCAGAGGGCGTTGGAGTACAATTTTTACCTAGAAAACCCATATTTCCGATAATTCCTATGCAGCGTTAGAACTGATCGGCTTTCGGCCTCCTCGTTTAGAGTAGTGATGGGAAGTTCGGATCATTTTACAGTCTCGTTCAGCAAAATGAACTAATCTTTTTTCGAGTCATATCGTTCATTTCGTTCATTTTAGCAAAATATAATTAAAATGTTACATGTTACTTTCCTAACACATCTACTACTTATGCAAACGTTGATCACATTACAAACAATATAAAACTATAATGCTATAAGAAGTTGTTGCTAGAATAAAGAGGCTGGTTTCAGCACAGAAGTACCCCAACGACATTGTCACTGTGGAAGAATGTGAAAGAGCTTCAGAGGCTGTGATTAAGCTCATCCAACAGCAAGCTTTCTCCCAAGAAATATTCTTCAGAGCACAAGTGCGCTTTTCCCCCTTGATCCCATCATGAACAGAGGTCTTCTTTGCATAGGAGGAAGATTGAAACAGTCATCTCTGAGTGAAGAGTTAAAACATCCAGTGATTCTGCCAAAGGACAGCCACATAGTTAAACTTATTTTGGCCCACTGTCAAGCCAGGGTCTGTCATCAGGGAAGGTATCTGACACTCATGGAGCTCAGAGCAAATGGATTCTGGGTTATCGGCGGCAGTAAATCTGTTGCTAAATTGATTCATGGATGTGTTCAATGCCATAAGCTCAGACGGCCAACAGAGCAACAGCAAATGGCTGAGCTGCCCAAGGAGCAGGTTGAAGCCTCTGCACCTTTCCTCTACACGGGCATGGATTGCTTTGGTCCGTTAAGTGTAAAGAGGTTTCGGAAGGAGTACAATAGGTATGGATTCATTTTCACCTGCCTTTCATCACGAGCGGTTCACATCGAAATGCTTGAAGATCTGTCAACACACCAGGGGCGTAGCTACATGGTGGCCATGGGTGGCCACGGCTGGCCACGGCTACCTCTGAATGATGGATGGCCACCTATCTGGCCACCTCTGTTGTGCGAAGCAGTTTTAAGATGCGTGTCGGAGTTTACGGAGTGCGTATGTACTGAAAGTAACGCGAGAACATTACTCTCGCGTTAATATGATGTCATACGCTGACGCAATGACGCAAACAGTCTGAGCGCTATAGTTGAACAGCTGCTAACTGCTTCGTGACATTGTCTGTGTACCATGGAAGTTCATCGCGAGCAGAAGGATCAGGTCAGTAAAATCAGTCTTGTTTAACTGGATTTCATTCATTAATTAAAAAAGTTTAAGTTGGGGTACTGCAATGTTTATTTTCTATAAAAAATGCTAACTTACTGCAAATGATAGCTAGCAAATTATTTTAAAATAATGTTAGCACATGAAAGCATTGCAAATAAATGGTTTACTTTACGTTCTTTGTGTATGTTTTTGACCAGCAAACTATGTGTAATTGAAGAATTGGTGTAAATTACAGTAGAAGTTAAAGAATTTCTGTCTGTAAGGATTTTTTGGTCACCCTAATAAAATCACTGGGTCTTACCTGGCCACCTCTAAAAAAAAGTTCTGGCTACATCCCTGCAACAGACACATTTATCAATGCCTTGAGATGCTTCATTAGTCTCAGAGGAGTTGTTCGTCAACTTTTCTGTGACTGCGGGACAAATTTCGTAGGAGCTAGAAATGAGCTCAAAAATGCTCTCAAAGAGTGTGATGTCAAGAGTCTAGAGTTGTTTCTCAATAAAAACCAATGTGAATTTGTTTTCAATGCTCCCTCAGCAAGTTACACAGGAGGGGTCTGGGAGCGCCAAATACGGTCTGTTCGCAGTGTGCTAAATGCCACACTTTCTCAATGTCCAGTTAGACTTGACGACTCCTCTCTGAGAACATTGTTTTATGAGGCGATGACTATCATCAACAGTCGTCCATTGACAATAGATGGAATAAATAACCCCAAGTCTCTTGAACCTTTAACCCCAAACCATCTCATTCTGATGAAGTCCAAAATCGCTCTTCCTCCTCCTGGGAAATTTCAAAGGGAAGATATGTATGCTTCAAGGAGGTGGCGCAGGGTTCAATACCTAATTGAGCAGTTCTGGAGCCGCTGGAAAAGAGAATATCTCTTGAACATTTCTACAAGGCAGAAGTGGCACGTGCCACTGCCGAACCTCAGTGTCAATGACATAGTCATTATTAAGGAGGACATGCTGCCAAGAAGTCGCTGGCAATTAGGTAGAGTTGTTGAAGTCACTCAGGGAAGTGATGGTTTAGTTTGACGAGTTAAGATTCAAACAGGTGAGCAAAACCCAAAGAGTAAACAAGAGCAGCACTCCAAGCCTACTATTATTGAGAGATCAATTCAGAAGTTGGTGGTTCTGCTTGAGAGTGAGTGATTTGTTAACAGGTGACACTCTTGCATCAGACATCTTCTAAAGGTGATTTATCAATGCATTATACATTTTGACTGAGCTGTCATCCAGGTTTAGAATCATGTATCATTTATTTAGTTGTTTCCTTTTGTTAATGTATCAACATGATTGGTGGGAGTGTAATGACCGCTTGCCCTTCTTTTGTTTTATTGGAAGGCTTCACTAGAGGGCGCAAGGGAACTTAAGGGTAGAGTTGCAGCACAAGCGAAGAAGAGTCATGTGCATTGCATAAGCTCACATCAGAGCAGCATTTAAAGCAGTGGTCACCAACCCTGCTCCTGGAGATCGACCGTCCTGAAGATTTCAGCTCTAACCCCAATCAAACACACCCGAACTATCTAATCAAGGTGTTCAGGTTTGCTTGATAATTACAGACAGGTGTGCTGAAGCAGGGTTGGAGCTGCAGTCTGCAGGACAGTCGATCTCCAGGAACAGGGTTGGTGACCACTGATTTAAAGTTCATTTAAAACGCGTAATTGTGTTTAGTTTCCCCTTTCTTGGCAATAGCGGGACGAGGTATGTTATATTCATATTGCATTTCATGCTATCGTGTTTATTTCTTATTTTATGATGAAGTAATTCTGTTTGAGTAAACCATGCTGTGTAATGCTGTGAAGTTCACATGGTTACGTATTGCATACGTACTGCTTTAGTTTAATTTTGTTATGTTTCTTTTTGTATAGTTTTACGGTGATAAATGGTGCAGTACGGATAAAGTGCAGCGTGGTGCATTGAGGTGCTGTGATGTACGGAACAAGTTAAACAATCACGGCATTCTTTAAGTTGACTGCATCAAGGCTGAATAAAACTGCAAACACCCGTCAAAACTTTCTGCCTCATGTTTTCGAATGCTAAAGGGGCCGCTACAAATCGGGTATTCGGATAATAAGTACTTTTTCTTTATTAAAGAGCAATACTAAATATACAAGAGAAAATAAGACCGGTCTCTTAAACTGAACAACTAATTTGTTTCCTTTTTAGAAAAATAACATATTTATTGCTGAAATTGCATACATTAATATCTGTGAAAACTAAACCCATTTAGTACATTCCATTGCCATATTACATTCAAAATGCAATATAGGCCTAATACAAATGTATAAAGAAACATTAATAAAAATAGAAAGAATAATTTCAAAGGTAAACAACTAACTTCAGCTTATGCATGATGCATTTAGTTTATCTAAATTAGTTTTAGTTAATTTTTTTACTATTAAATAGTCATATATTTGTCCACATAAAAATAGAATAGAATAGAATGAGCTTTATTGGCCAAGTATGTTTCCACATACGAGGAATTTGTTATAGTGACAGAAGCTCCACAGTGCAACAGAAAGACAGCAACAGGACAGAACACAGATGATAAAAAAAGATAATAATATACAATAATATAGAAATAGGCAATGTACAAAACAGCAAAAACACAATATACAATATAGACAATTATGTATGTACAGGTCTGATATATGCAAATTAGGTGAATAAATAATGTAAAATAGAGTTGTGTGTTCCGCGTTTAATGTCAAGTGTTCATAAGATGGATTGCCTGAGGGAAGAAACTGTTCCTGTGTCTGGTCGTTCTGGTGCTCAGTGCTCTATAGCGTCGACCAGACGGTATCAGATTAAAAAGGGAGTGTGCTGGGTGTGAGGGGTCCAGAGTGATTTTATCAGCCCTTTTGCTCATTCTGGATGAGTACAGTTCTTGGAGAGTGGGGATGGTTGTACCAATGATACGCTCAGCAGTCCGGACTACCCTCCGTAGTCTTCTGAGATCAGATTTGGTAGCTGAGCTGAACCAGACAGTTATAGAAGTGCAGAGGATGGATTCGATGATGGCAGAGTAGAACTGTTTCAGCAACTCCTGTGGCAGGTTGAACTTCCTCAGCTGGCGAAGGAAGTACAGCCTCTGCTGGGCCTTTTTAACAATATAGTCAATGTGATTGTCCCACTTCAGATCCTGAGAAATTGTGGTGCCCAGGAATCTGAATGACTCCACTGCAGTCACAGTGCTGTTCATGATGGTGAGTTTGGGGAGAACAGGGGGCTTTCTCCTGAAGTCCACGATCATCTCAACAGTTTTAAGTGTGTTAAGTGTAACGGGGGCCAGCTAGTGAAGAGCTGTGCAGTGTGTAAACCTCACTCCCTGACCAACAGAGATGCTCTAGCGACAGACGCTAGAGACTGCGGTCTTTAGCCTCCTCGTTAGAGCGCCTGTCTCCCATCCGGACCGTAGCCGCTTCGAGGCCCGCGCAGAGCGGGGCGAGTAGGACCGGTTACATAAGCTCCAGGTTGTTAAGACTGCACCAGACAGCCAGCTCCTTGACCACCTGTCTGTAAGCAGACTCGTCACCGTCCTGAATGAGGCCGATCAGTGTGGTGTCGTCTGCAAACTTCAGGAGCTTGACAGAGGGGTCTTTAGATGTGCAATCATTCGTGTAAAGGGAGAAGAGAAGTGGGGAGAGAACACAGCCCTGAGGAGCTCCAGTGCTGATGGTGCAGGTGTTGGATTTGAATTTACCAAGCTTTACTAACTGCTGCCTGTCTGTCAAGAAGCTGTTGATCCACTGACAGACAGGGGTGGGGACGGAGAGCTGTGCCAGTTTATTCTGAAGGGTGTCCGTGATGATGATGTTAAAAGCGGAGCTGAAGTCCACAAACAGGATCCTCGCATAGGTCCCTGGTCTGTCCAGATGCTGAAGGATGAAGTGCAGTCCCATGTTGACAGCATCATCCACAGACCTGTTTGCTCTGTAGGCAAACTGCAGGGGGTCCAGTAAGGGACCAGTGATGTCCTTCAGATAGGCCAAAACCAGTCTTTCAAATGATTTCATGGCCACAGACGTTAGAGCCACAGGTCTGTAGTCATTAAGTCCAGTAATTTGGGGTTTCTTTGGGACTGGGATGATGGTGGAGCGTTTGAAGCATGAGGGGACTTCGCACAGCTCCAGTGATCTGTTGAAGATCTGTGTGAAGATGGGGGCCAGCTGGTCAGCACATATTTTTAGGCAGGCTGGTGACACACCGTCTGGGCCTGGTGCTTTCCTTCTTTTGTTCTTTCTGAAGACCTGGCACACATCTTCTTCAGTGATCTGAATTGTAGGTGTGGGAGAGATGGGGGGTTGCTGAAGGTGTGAATGGTTGTGTGGAGAGGTGTTCAGGGCGGGTGTGGGGTGTTTTTTCAAACCGGCAATAAAACTTGTTCAAGTCGTCAGCTAGTTGTTGGTTCTCTAAAGTGCTGGGGGATGGTGTCTTGTAACTGGTGATATCTTTCAGACCTTTCCACACTGAAGCAGGATCACTGGAAGAGAATTTGTTCTTTAAGTTGTCAGAATAATTCCTCTTTGCCCCTCTGATCTCCTTTTCCAGTGTGTTTTGCAGTGTTTATACAAGACTTTGTCCCTTTTCCTGTAAGCATTTTCTTTGGCCTGACGGAGCTGTCTGAGTTTTGCCGTGAACCACGGTTTGTTGTTGTTGTAAGTTAGATCAGACTTGGTAGGGATGCACATATCCTCACAGAAACTGATATATGAAGTTACAGTTTCTGTCAGCTCGTCCAGATCGGTGGCAACAGCTTCAAAAACAGTCCAATCAGTGAAAGAGAAACAGGCTTGTAAATCCTGCTCTGTTTCAATAGTCCATCTTTTAACAGTTCTTAATACAGGTTTTGCAGATTTAAGTTTCTGCCTGTAGGATGGGATAAGATGAACCAAACAGTGATCAGAGAGTCCTAAAGCTGCTCGTGGAACAGAGTGATATGCATCCTTTAAAAAAAAATACCGAGTTAACCAGACTTTTATTTTGGCAGGTTGTCGGAAGACGCTTATTTTTTAGTGTGTTAGCTTCACTCAGTAAAATGTTCTGAAATAAACTCTCAGAGCAACTCTGGAGATGAAGTTCATGTGTTCATGTCCTCATAAAGTGCAGTTCATTCACTCAGACACGCAGAACAGACAGATGGCATGTGTAAATAACAGGATTCGGCATCCACTAGTCTGCACCTAGTTTGATGGACTCAATGCAGCCGGAAAACAAGTTTCACTCGCAAAATAGACTAAAACTAAGTAAAATAGCAGTTCACCATTTCAATAAGCTATCAGTTATTTATCAGCATGAGACATAACGTTACGTGTGAGCGTGTGAACAGACTAAAATGCGTGTGTCTCGCGGTGAATGCGTGAGACTTGAGAGTCCTGTAACATGAACAGAGTTTAACGGGCTGTGCGTCAGTAATAACGGTCCGTGGGGAAACGCAGCGCTCCATGTGTACTGTAGTTAAATGGATTAAACGAGGCTTCGAGGCAACAAAAACGGCCTTGATGATTTTTTTATTAGAATTACTCGAGTTTCTCGAGGAATCGTTTCAGCCCTAATTTACTCACCCTTATGTAATTCCATACCTGTATAAGTTACTTTGTTTCGATGAACACATAGAAAGATATTTGGAAGAATATTAGTAATTTTCAGTCCTGGGACATCATTGACAACCATAAGAGAATTAAATGGTAGTCAAATGTGCCCTAGAACTCTGTTTTTCTAAATTCTTCAAAATATCTAATTATGTGTTCAACAGAACAAAATAAATGCAGTATTTTTTTCCTACTATGGTAGTGAATGATGTCCCAGAGCTGAAAATTGCTGACATTCTTCCAAATATCTTTTTCTGTGTTCATTGGAACAAAGAAATTTGTACAGGTTTGAAACAACCTAAGGGTGAGTAAATGATGACAGATTTTTCATTTTTGGATGAACTATCCCTTTAAGTCTAATGCACCTTAAACATCTTAAATTTAAATTATGTCACAAATAGGGCTGCACGATAATTCATCGCGATACCACTAAATCCTATTGTAATCGAGCTGGCTGCGATATGCAATGTGTCGATATTTTTTTAAATGTGTAGCTTGTCCGCGAAGTACTGCACGTCTCTGGGATCAGTAGGAAATGCTGCTCAATCTAAAAGCAGTGTGAGTTTGAGTTGCTTATAATGTGCATTTGAAAAAGCATCACCCGTCAAACATGATCATTATAAATATACTTTATTATCATAAAAATACCTGATGAGGCTTGAATTCAACAGTGTAACAGTAACAGTGATAAAAATTTGTCCATAGGCATTTCTAGATTCATAGATTCTTGAACGTGTTATGGTCTTCTTCTGCAGTGCGTATTTGGAGTTTCCGCACGAAAGCGCCCTCTGGCTTTCGGATGCAGCAGCATTTTCCCGTACTTCACTCAAAAGCTGTGCATAAATCACGTGATATTTATCGTTGGTTTATCGTGACAGCCCTAGTCACAAACCACCTAAGTTTTCATTTAAAACAGCAGAATTCACAAAAGTTAAGTAGTTTGCATCTCTAAAATCTTACTTTAAAATCTTTATTGTTAAACAGTTGGCTTTGTTATGTTTGACATCACATTCATCAAACTGAATTCGCACTAGGTTTCTGTTAGCGCCCGCGTACCGAACTTCTGCCTTCCAGTCTTCTTCAATTTAATTGGCTGATACTTCTGTCCTCTTCAGTTTGATTGGTTTAAATTCTGCTTGGCCTCTGTAATTTGATTGGCTAGAATTCTCTAAACCCTGTTTGATTGGCCAACCTCTTGACATTGAGGAGTGCTGTGGCTAGGGCACAGAAATCACAACTATAACAAGCCTTCAGGGGGCCCAAAACAGAATTTTATTTGGGGGCCCCTCTGTGTCTCCAATATGACTAATTATTGTCAATCCTTGATTATTCGCACACTATACATCTAAAACACCCATTATCAATGTTATTTGTTGTAGCTGTGTTCCTTACATCACACCATTTTACCCTTCTACGGATTTTAATTGTAACAGTAGCAAACCCACAGGAGTGGTCAGGTGTTAATTTGCACTTTAACATTCAAAGTCTTGCATGTGTCTTGTGGTGTACTGAAAATTAGTTAAATAAACCAGTAGACAATGGATTTACTGTAAACATGTTAACCACTTTAATTACTTTTGGTTAGAAAAATTAGCAACGTAACTATAAAATAAAAAAGTAAACACTTTATTTTAGACAAACTAATTCAACTTTACATACCACCTCAATATTCCACTTTCCTCCTTAGAATTTGTGTTTCCTGGCGTTTCTGGAGGCAAAGTCGTTTATGATATCACTATAAGATATCTGATGGGCAATTTTGTTATTAAAGCGGCAGTCTGTAGGATTGGCCTCTTTGTCGCCATCTCAGTTTGTAATTGCTACTGCAGGTGATGTGCGGAGATATTTCTTTACGTGAGTTGTGATTCGGCACTGCTCAACTGCGCGGATGAGTCTGATGTTTTGAGTCGTGGCCTGTGACAGTGCAGCGGTGAGAATCTTCACTGTACATCAGTAGCGCATAATAAACAGATAACATGGCAGATGATATAACACGAAACAAATAAGAACTTAAAGAGACGCAAATAGCGCAAATGGAGGCTGTGTTGAAGTGTTTTGATATTATTGGTCATAAATCATTATACACCATACAACTATATATACTGTATGCAAAGCCTTGCCATCATATCCGGGATATAAGTCCGTAAATTTGAGTAAAATCACAGGCTTCACTTGTCCGTGCTAATTCGCGCCACATGAAATACAGATGTGGGGAGGTCATTTCTAAATCACACGAGGTCCCCAGATAATACTAATCCCATGCGAATAGGGCTTAAATTACATTTATCATAATGAACATACAGAGAGAAAGAACAACTGATGAAACTGTACCCGTCTATATTAACACAACAAGTGCGTTACGGTTTTTGTGTTATCTATTGAAATATAAAAAAATTGTCTTACCTGTTCAGAAGAAATAAAGCGATGTCTGCATCCGTTTACAATCCTTTCAGATCACGGAGTTCACGCCACCTTTGAAATGCCTTGCCAGTATTAATTTTCGCACGAGTCCGATCACATTCCCTGTTTCTTTGTAAACCGTCTTCAGTTCGTTCTTTCTTGTTTTTCACAAATGATGAATCCCCAGATGACAACACTGCTTGGTGTTTAAAAGTAAAAGTAGGCTTACTAAACGCCGCCATAAATAATACTAAACGTTGTATGAAATCCTACCCAACAGTTGTGAGTACACGCTACAAATTGCCTGTCACTGGCAGCATCGACGAAAGACACCATATAAGGATCTCCGGGAAAGACGACCCGACAGGGCAAATTACAAACCATTATTACAAGTGTTCTGTGGTGAATCCAGCAAAGGTTATTACAGTTTTAAACACCGTTCTTTCATGTACTTGCTCAATAATTGGTTTTAGCTCATTTTTACTCAAAAGAACTTGCGGACTGCCGCTTTAATTCTAATTAGTGCAAGTCCACTCAGTCTTTCTTGAGCCATGGAAGATCTCCAATAGTTTTTGATCAGTTTGAGTTTGGTAAAGCTCCGTTGTTGAATGAACAGAATGTTATATTAACATTAAAAAAGCTATTTCAACAACAACAACAAACAGCAGTTATTTTAACTATAAACTATATAACACAGCACCGCAGCAAGCTGTACACCTAAAACATTGAGGCATAATGATACTGCAATATAATAGCAAAGACCCCAAAGGTAGGCTATTGTAAGTAATGTTAAACTTATCAGTACCAAAGTTATAAAACAGAAGCTTATTTTTTATTATCACTATAGTTTATGAAACAGAATCTTATTTTTATTATAGAAATATAATCCAGGAAAGTTATTTTTAAAACCAGCTAAGTAATATGTTGTGTATTATAATAATTAAGATTGCAAAGCTATTTGCGGATGTTTAATTAAACATACTTTCTTGCTTGCTTAATTAACTAGCCAGCTAACTTTAGCTTGGAATATAGTTGCAATATAGTCAATCACATGATGGTTTGGATCATTCTAATAATTTGACCACATTACACGCATAAATGTCTTTAACATGTTGATAATCCATTAAAAGAGATCCACATGAGGGAGAGATTAAAAGACATTTTTTGCAGTGACCATGCTATCGATCTTGCTGTAATTTTTTTATTTTGCATTGTAGCCTAGATTTTTTTTTAAGATTTGTTGTTGACTTTAATTGTACAGCTATTGTTAGAGAGGACAGGAAGCGAAGTGGGTGGGTTCGGAAAAGGACCACGAGACGGGAATCTACCCCGGGTCGCGCGATGCGCAACCGCGCCACATGTCGGAGCACTGCCCACTAGGCTATTGGCTGTCTTTCTGGTTTGATGTCTTTCTTGCTGAGATTTCACTCATTGTAAAATCTCTTAAATTTATTTACAGCAATATGAATAACAAGTTTTTCAAAATGTATGATAACATTTTCTTTCTAATTGAGATTTTCCTGTCCTCTTATTTTCTTTATTTTTTTCTTGTCCTTTGATTCTTGTTCTTTATATTATTGTCATGCGGTGCTGTTTCCTTTTTGAACATTAATAAAAATCATTGGAGCCAGTGAGGGAGAGGACACGTCACCTCATGCAGAAGCGTATGAGCGTTTTAACCGTGATTCATCTCCTGATAATGTAGATCAAGTATATGAAAATAATCCATATGAACATGCAGGATAAGAAAAACGAATGTCATCAAAGTCGGAGCTCATGTTTGCAGAAGGGAGAGCAAAATAATCTCTGGGGAATGCGAAAGTTTTCTGAGGGAAAGAAAAACATTCTTGCGGAAACACAAAAGTTTTGCAAAGGAACGCACTTTTGGGGAGAGCAAACTATTTTCACTCCCTTTCCTATTTTTCCACCACCTGTATGTCCCTGTAGTGGCTCAGTGTCGCATCTGTTTTGACAATGTGAGATAACATCGGACATAAAGAAAGACTTGCATATCAAAATGATACTAGGCTAACTGTAAAGTTTTAAGATAAACGCTTTCAATTTGAGAGGATCCGCACGCAGCCAGTGACTTGCTGCGACATCTCTGTACATGTCTTCATTGAACACTGTGTGGCGCACTTGAGCATGCATGGATTTTTCAGATAAAAATAACATTTAGTTTTATGAAATTTGTACAAATAATGGACAAAAGTGTTTTGTTTTAGCATGATAATTTGACAAAAAAAATAATTTTGTGTTTTTAGTTGTCAAGTATTAATGAAAAACCAAGGACCCCCCAAGTTCATTATTTTAGACCTTTTGAGAGGTCCCTTAAGGCTTATGAGGGGTCCGGGACCGCCCCAGCCCCCCCCCTCAATTCGAACCCTGCCTTTATCTTGGTGTTTTTTCTCTTCCTCGGTTTTCTTCCTTTTTCTTTTCTCTGCACCAGAAGGATATGTCCTTTTTTGTGACATTATTGAGTTGAAATTCTTCAATCAACTTCAATTACGTCAATCAGTAATACTCTAGCTGTGCATCCTGCTGCAGCAGCCCGTTAACATAATATTGCGTTGTGGTTTTATTTCATTGAATAATGCATTTTGTTTCATTACCCATATCCATTGAAATATTATATATAAAAAAACGATGTCAAGAAATGGTCCAAGAGTACATGAAATGACATCGTTTTTTAACAGTCTTGGGGGCCCCCTGGTGGCCACGGGGGCCCTAAGCAGCCGCTTAGTTCGCTTACATTGAGCACTCCCGGTGCTCCATACAGCCAGTCTGCCACTGCATGGTCTTACTCATTTAAAATCAAGACATTTATTAAGATAATTAACTTATTACATTAAATGTACCATGTATAATGTTTTCCACAAAAATGTTCTTTACATTGAGTGGTATGATTTTATGTAAAATGCACTTAATCACAAAAAAATTACTTTCGCTTTTCACTTAAGTCTTCATATATGAGTCACTGCTGCCATCAAGTGGCGGCTTATTGCATCTCACAGTATCTCAACAAAAGAAACAAAACAAATCCTCATAACAAAGCTTTTCATTAATTTATTATTATATCCTTAGAAATACATCAATATGTTATGTCCATAAAACCACATTTGTGCATAATTCATAGATGACGCACCACATTTGAATGTCATAATAATTAGTTTTACTGTTATGATTATGATTTATAAAAACATCAAAGATAGTGGCAGCAGTTACACCAGCCCTAATGCCAAAAAAGCTCCTGGGAACATTCTTGCCTCGTAATGTTAAAACCTTGCAAAGCTGTGTCTTTCTGCATAGTGTGTTGTATCAGTATACCGTTTGTCCATTGACAAATTAAAGGTCCGTGGGAGAATTTATGGGCAGAATAATGGAGCAATGTTTTGTAAACAGGTAGGATCCACTGCAAACGAAGTTAAAGCTTTATATTGTTAAAAAATGTACAATGATCATGTTTAGGACTATTGAAAGTCTTTACATTTCCAGTTATAGATTCAAATGATTCAGTATATCAGCCTATGCCACAATAAAATAAATAAAGCGGTGTGCTGCAAATGAATTGTGCTTGTAAAATATTAACCTGTGCCAGGTTGTTTACCTGCCATTGCAAAAGTACCAGCTCTGCTGTATAAGATGTTCAGTGCAATTTTTACTAAGATTCTGTTATGTTTGGCAGATAGATTCCCTAGCCAGTGCAATTTCAGGAAAATGCATATACTGTACAGACAGAGTTGTAGAATTAAGAGAAAGTCTTAAAAGAAAGATATTAAGGCTCTGTATGTCCAACATGGACGACTCCACACCAAAACTGCCACATGACAAGTGCTTATATACATATTATAGTATTCTCTATATATAATTATGTTACATTTGGCACATTACCCTGTGAGATTTATATGATGTTTCCCGTTTAAACATCTTTGACGATAACATACATTATGGCACAAAAGCTGCTTATTAAGTCAATTTTCAAACAAGTATTCATTTCTTTGCGGTTGTGTTTCCATAATACTTTTCATACAAACCTAAAATAAGTAACCCTGTAACAAAAAACAAGTGAGTGAAATACAATCAGAGTATTGTATTTTTGTGAGTATGAACCCTGATCTAGGTAAAGGGGTGCGATATGCATTTATACTGTGGAAACGCTGAGACGTCATTTTGAGTCTGTGATAGTAACTGCACTGCCAATGCAAGTGTATTTGCTAAGAGCATTGTAAAGTCAGTAGTAAAGCAAGCAGGGAGGGAGGGTCTTTGTTGGCACAATCTTCACCTGCACACAGACTACCACTCGGATTTCCACACCAGTCAGTCTGCGCGGGGCGTAGATCATTCAGTCAATCTCTTAAACGCTCTACCCAGCCTGATTCAGTCCAAGCGGGTCACTTTAAACGAGGTCTTGTTGTACAGAGGGACCGTGTGGTGGCCTCTCTTTTAAAAACAACAGAGATAAATGGCACTTTCTGGATACTTGGAGAGATCAGGAATCTGTGTGCGTGTGTAATGCTCTGAGCTTTAAGATCAAGCAGCTTCACGAGGATCCATTAGACTGTAAGGTTCATCCAGATTCTGCCTCAGATCACTGTCTGTCTGTCACAGCTGATCCCTGGACAGGTGTGCATGGACCCACTGCCCAGGACTTTTAGTCATAAAGGCTTGTCAATAACAGACACCCCTGCAACAGATGTAAATGACATCATCTTATGTCGAAGTCATTTGTGTATAACTGGACTGAATTTGAATGCAAGCATGTGAAGCAGACCTGCGTAGCTGCGGCCGTTACTCATGTTGGTTGGAATGAGGCTCCATTTATCAGCAGCAGGGTCGTAGTACTCCACAGAAGACAGGTTGCATGAGCCATCGTCTCCTCCGATGACATACAGCAACCCATCTATGGCACACACCCCTGAGACAAACACACTTCTTTAAGCGTCCTCTCCTGATCTCTCTGACGGTAAGAAAAATTGGCCTCTCAAATGAAGAAACACTCACCTGCGTTCCTCCTGCACATGTTCATGTCACACGCCTGCCTCCAGGTGTTAGTAGAGGGGTCATAGACCTCCACACTCTTCCTCACCAGAGGACCTTCATGCCCACCTGCAGCGTACAGCTGTCCATTGAGCACTCCGACACCTGTACACAAACACCAATATCACATCACAGGCCTTGAGTAAATGGATCTGTGAACTGCAAAATGAATCCGGCAAGATAAATATCAAAAGTGTGTTTTTACAAAAGTCTAATGAAAGGGTCTAACCAGCTCCGCTGCGTCTGGTGCTCATGTCCGCCACATAGCTCCACTTATTACTGGTTGGATTATACTCCTCTACAGTACTCAGACACTGACGGGACGCTCCATCATATCCTCCAACAGCATACAGCTTCCCTGTGCAACACACACTTGTAAAGCAATAATCACAGCTGCACGTTTTTAATTTGGACACAACGTAAAATAAAAATTTCAGTAAAACTTACGCATAAAAAAGCAGAAAGGTTTTATGCTCTATTCCCTATTGCAAAACCATGCCATATAAAACACTTCACACCACTCAAAAAGCTTACCATCCACTACGCCCACCCCGACACTGCTGCGTCTGGTGTTCATGGAAGCTACAAACGTCCACTCGTTAGTCTTGGGACTATATGCCTCAACTGACAACAGGCCTGAAGGGACAAACCATGCGTTATGTAATAATGAATAAGTGTTGCTCGGAAACAGGTGACAAACGAGTATTTGCAGGGCACAGTCTGCAAAACAGAGCTGATTGAGGTATTTACCTGTACTTCCGTCAAAGCCCCCGACAGCATACAGTAGGTCCCCTAATACAGCTGCACCCAAAGTGCTGCGCCGCTCCTGCATGCTGGGAACAGAGCTCCACTGATCCCTCAACCCATCGTAAACGTCCGCTGTCCGCACGCGCAAGGAGCCGTTAAACCCTCCAACTGCATACACCTTACCAGCCATAAACACCACACCTAAATGACACACGTTCACGCCGAGAGGTAAGACCAACTGGAGCAGAAAGCAAAGGACAAGGCACAGAATTGCTGAGAACCTGCTCGACAGCGTCTGGAGGGTAAGTCTGCCACCTGGTACCAGCGGTCCTCCTGGAAGTCATAGCACTCCACACTGCGGATGGCTTTAGGAGCCTGACCGCCTACCACCATCATCACCTGAAGAATTGATGACACACACTAGGGTTGATAAAACGTATGTGAAATGGATGTCTCGAGAGATGTAAGATACAATGTGGTACCTTTGGCAAACTGATGGGCGTGCGTGGTCGGGTTCTGTCAGTCTTTATAAGATGCCTTTGATCAGCAGGTAAAAGATGATACTTCATCGCCTCGATGAGAAAATCTTTACACGTGTTGTTGTTTTTAATTAAGGGTTCCTCCTCCACAATCTGTTCAAATGAACATTCAAATCTTAGAAAACATGAAAACGATTGCAAATAATGCATCCAGAGCAACAAACTGCGAACGGTCACACCTGAACTAGGTAGTCTCTGGACAGCAGTGGCAGCCGAACATGTTCCATCAGCTTTGGCATGTGCTCCAGACGGGCCTCCTTATCTTGCTTTATCCACGCGACCATAGCCTCAAAAACCTAGGAGTGTAAAAGTAGTAAATCAGGCCAACAATATCTTCCTCGCCGACATCACTGCTCATAAGACAGCTGCCATCCAGTGGGCGTGCAAGCACAGACTTGAAACACAAGTCAACCGTAAGCAGAGAGCAGCTAATGACGTGCGAGTCTGTGAGTGACAGATGGTCTTTCTCCAGCACATAGATCTAAAAACCTGCCACCAGTCTGCTGTCTACAAATCATGCGAGGGTGAGCTAAGCACAGGCCTTCAGTGATGTAACACTGTAAGACATTGAAAATTAAAGTTAGAAACAACAACTGGCTGAACATTTTCAGCCCCAAAGACGACAGGTGTTACCTTCTCCTCAGTGGACACCGTCAGTTTGTCACTAGAGATGAGACAGCACACCTGCTGCAATGAGAGGGCCATGAACTCCTCGCCAAGCATGACGTCTGTGAAGTGCTGCTCTGCTCGAAAAATATACACACAGAAAACTGTCTCAACATATGTTTGGAATATACACACTGCTGCCTCTGCTCCTCAGTTTAGTGTACATTGGAAAAAAACGAGTACTCACCTGCATATGAGTGAGCCACACTAAGCAATCCTATGCAGGCGTGAAGATCAGCAAACGCTCGGATGCCCAGGCAGTTGGTGGGATGGAGTTGGGCTTGCAGGAAGTCACAGCAAACCTGCCGAACATCCATCAACTGCAGCAGGCTGGCAGCAGGGAGCAACACCTGGTCACAGCAGAATTTATTAAAGCGGAGGTAACACATGCAATCTGCCAATCACATGTTAATCTTGAGTACCTATAGACTAGTATTGCATACTTCATATCTCTGAAGAGTCTTTAGTTTGATCACATTTATGAAAGACAGAGACAGCTGTACGATTATTTCCAAAAACAGTAGTTTGTGTTGTTTACATTATGCACGTACGCGGCGACTGCCAACAAAACACAGACGTTTGATGCAGTTTCACCGCATGTGGTTAGTGCTGGGACCACTATTAGTTTCAAATTATTTGCAAATCCAGCGTGATATTCACCGGTTATATAATATTCATCACCCACATCCCGTGAACAAACAAACACACATGCACAGCTGAAATTCCGTAACCCGAACGAAGCACATTGATGGGCGTTATCTTTCTCTCGTTCTGGTTGATGTGTGCGCATGTTCTATTCCTTAGGAAACTGCCCATATTACATTTACATTTAGCAGACTCTTTTATCCAAAGCGACTTACATTGCATTATCCTATACATTTGTTTCTAAGTATGTGCAATCCCCTGGTATCGAACCCACGACCTTGGTGTTGTTAGCGCCATGCTCTTACCACTTAACACGGAGCTATACCATATAAGGTATAAGGACCGCTATTACGTAATGAAGAGCCATTTGAGGGAGTGTATTTGGCATAGAAATACTACGTTATATGTCCAACTCATTTTTTAACACTTTGCCCATGTTAAGCATGAGAATCCAGCACGTTTAACAGTGTAAAGAAGTCAGAATGCATGAAACAGTATTTACGCCCCCTTTAAGAAAACAAAACAAAGAAAATCATTCACACTTTACATAAAAGTAAACAGACAGCCAGTGGACTGAATTTACGATGGCTAGCAATCAGTGTTGGGTGTAACTAGTTACTAAGTAATTAGTTACTGTAATTGAATTACTTTTCCCTTGAAAAGTAAAGTAAGGGTTTACTCTCATTTTTTATGTAATTTAATTACAGTTACTTCTGATGTAATAAAACTTAATACTTTGTGTAAGATATGTGTGTGCAATAGCGGAAATTACATCAACATTCAAAGTCTAACTTTGAAATCCATACTTTAATGTATAATTCTATCATTTGTAATACTTGTCAGTTAATAATACTACTTTATTTAGTTTTATATCATTTATTTAAAGTCAGAGTAAAGTGACATTAAAATATGTGTTCTGAGTTTGTCACACAACAGAAAAGTGTGTTATTAACCACCCAGCCAAATTTGAATGGCGAAAAAAAACAATAAAAAAATAAAATAAGTTATCAAAATCTTGAAAAAATAGGCAGGACTCTCTGCTCTCAAATGCTGGGGGCGTGTCCGCTGTTGGCGCTGAAGCCACACCCACTTGCGTCGCTCTACCAACGTCGAGTCCCCAGCCCAGTAGGCTATATGTGAATACGTTTTATAGGAGGATTTGAATTCAAACACACGTGATATTCATCAATAGATAATTCACGAGTTCGCCAATGCAGATAGTAATGCAGGTTAAACGGTATGCGTATTTGGCGTGCTGTCCGGGGAGAGGGCTCCGAGCCCAGCAGTTTCTTCCAAATTTGGAGTACTCTTCCCCTGTCCGGTGAGACTGCTCCGGGCCCGGTATTAGCCTGAACCCAGAGTGCTCCCCTGTTGTCCTGCGGGAAAAAACAGTCTCATGGTGAGGAGCCGGGGTGGTGGAGGGATCCTTGAAGACTGTAGAGAAAATGCAGGTAAGACAGCTTTGTCTATTTGTAGTGGTTATCTCTTGAGCTGATAAGGTAGATGCTGAGATTGCTGATAGCGAACCAGCCGGGTGAATTAACTGCTCGTACTCGTTTCTTAATTTGTTAATTAAACGTCATTCACTGAAGCACGTCACGATCAAGCGCAGTGATCCTCCTTCCGTTCGCTTTATTCTCCTGAAGTGAGATTTGTTTAGTTGGGCAGAGTGAGAGAGCCTGAAAGCGTGTGCGTGAGAGCTTACAACCCTGAGCTTGTGATTGAGCAGACACCTGATGCTAGGTGCTCTAGTTTTAGGAGAGGGGCCATGCATGCTCGGACGCTCCATTGCGTCATCGATCCCCCTTTTTGCCCCGCCCAAAAAATCCTGAACAGAGAATTGGTGAAAAAACGTTTAACGGTTTAACTCCACAATTCAGTACTACATACTTCTGAGTCTTTGTAATGTGTTTCAGCAATACATTTCTAACATCTATAATGTGTTTAGAAACAATTCTCAGAATTCTCGTTACCTGGACTTTAAATGAATTAAAAGAGCTGTTTCATGTCTAACCCTGAATCACTTAACTAATCAAGGTTGATATAGGATATAGATAGTAATTAGTAATAAGTAATTAAATACTTTTTGGAGAGAGAAATTTGTACAGTAATCTAATTACACTATTGAATGTGTAATTAGTAACTAGTAATCAATTACTTTTTCAGAGTAACTTGCCCAACACTGCTGCATATGACTAATAGTAAGCAAGATTACGGAAACACTAAAATACTATAAACACTTTCGGAAGGTTCCGATATTAATGTAGTCATGTTTTTTTGGAATTAAAACATTTCTGTAACCCAGCACATAAATAACACATGTAAAGGGGGGTAAGGCCCAGACTTGACTAAATTTGAAAGCAGCATCTGTGAAATTCAATTACAGGAGAACTTTCTTTGAACAAGAGATGGGCGAAACGCCATATGGGAACACAGAACGTGAGCCGTTGCATTGCATGACATTGCTGAAAGCCCCAAGGACCAACAAAGCCATAAACAGCCTCTGCCCCTCTGAAGCATCTGTCCACCCTGCCCAGATGAAAACTAGGCCACTTAACTTGGCTTCAACACAAGGCTTTCTACTGACCTCAGACTGATCCCAGTACAAGTGGCATGAAGCCTTTCAGATCATGTCATTCTCTACTGCTGTATTCTTTGCATTTAAACAAAAGCTCCTCCTACACACACAATAGAATGCAGCGGGACAACAAAACACAAAAGAGTACAAAGGGCAAAGAGTATCAATCCAGCACATCGCACAAGACTTCCTCCACTCTTTGCCGCTTTCCGGTGCTAATAATAAGAGGAAATACCCTGCCTCTCACAACAGCAGCAAGCACAGCTGAACATCAGAGGAAAGAACAGAGAGTGTATGGGCAGATTACATACAGTCGGTCATGCTTGTAACAGTAGAGCGTCTGTAAATGTCTCGACTTACCTGAACGTTATCCTCAGACACTTCGATCTCTGCTGTGTAAATATAATCCACCAGCTTCAGCAGCGTCTGTCCATCAACGTCCCTGATCTCGATGTGGTGAGCCTTGCTTTCACTCATGTCACCTTCATACAACAAGTACAGGAGAACCATTACCCACAGGAACAGCGGACAAGCTTGTGTTCTCTGATAAGCTCAAATATGTGAACGGTTGCACTGCATCTGCATAAACACTGTGAACACCTACACTCAACAAATCTAACACTTTCTAAGGACAAACTTGAGTAGGAGGCTTGTTTATTCCTGGCTGTAGATCGGTCTGATGTTTAATGTTTGGACTTGCTGGGTAATATGGGATATGCTAGTACCTGTGAACATAGCACAGAAGTAAGGACTGCATGATGCTAAAACCACTCTGTGTGCTGGTACTTCCACTTCACCCGCCACCAGCAGAACGTCACAAAGCATCCTCCGGCTGTGACCACGAATGAAAGAAAATCAACAGGCAAAGATCACGTGGATATGAGCATGCAACACAAATGACTATTAAAAGGGCTCGATAAGTAAGTTTAAACATTATGCACTGACTTTCTCAAATCATTCATAAGGCAAAAGGCCTTCCTCATGTGACTGTGACCGAAGGAGTGCATCCCTGGCTCTTTGACATCCTCCTCGTGTGAATCCAAACCCGGCGGAGGACAAGGCACTCCACACCTAGTTCATAAATCAAAACACAAAATTGAACAAAACATGTTTAATTATTAGAAACTGAAGGAAAATTAGTTGATGTTAGTAATCACCTGTACTTTTGATCATATTTTTAATAATGGTTAGTTTATAGCGCCCAGCAGTTTACCAACAGTCCAGTCAAGTTACCGCACGAGACGCTATACGCGAGATTTTCAAGTCTTGTCATCTGAGAGCCTCGTATGACAACATCTCACTCATTTACAGCGATTGTTACTTAAAACAAGTTTTTAAGTTTAAAAGTCTTCGCAGATACATCTGCCAAAAGGGAACAAATGAATCAAGTACACAACAGACAGCTAGCGATGTAGCTGCTACAGACAACAACATGCGCTCTCCTTGCAATTTAATGCTTCAGATTTTAGCTTTATCCATTTCTCGTTATTTTCTCTTTAAAAACAAATATTAGTTACGAGTTACATTCACCCCTTTCAGTTATAATAAACACTTACCCGTCACAATCCATGTTTAAGTATCGCGCGAGGCAGATGGCTAAAGTTAGCTTGCTACATCATCTTTCGTCGTTTTTGTTAAGACTCCCCTATCTCGTTTATTAAGGTCTGCTGTTTTTTTAAAGCTCAAAGTCGAATGCTGAACGTTCACATCAGTTGGTTTCGTGGTCAGCGCTGTCTTGTAGAGCAGGCTGAGGTTGTTTCTGTCCGGTTAGCAGCGCACAGCCATCGCCGGACTCACTGACTTCACACAGCCGTAGAGCGTCGTAACGGTCCTCCATCATCAGCGCGTTGCTTGGCAACAGTGACACAAGCGCTTCAGCAGAATCAGCAAGGTCACGAGACCGCTGCACTACGAGATAATGCTGCTCCTCTTATCGGCTACATATAAATGGTTATACATGGTCACTGCGCTTTTCATTTAGTTAATTACGGAATCTTAAAATAAGATTATAAAATAAGAGCAATATTATTTTCATTCATATATTCGTGGCTAACCACATAAGACACTGTTTCTTGATGCATTCAAACAATAGAAGACACCAAACACTTCATTTATTATTGAATTTATTACATCATATTTAAAACATTTTATTCATTTGCACAGGTAAAATGACTCCATTGACTGAATTGCAAGACTCCACGTGCTAATCTCCAGCGAGCTGATCCTCAACCTGGTACCACCAAGGCATCGTTTTTGGACCAGCTGTGTAAAGACAGTGCTGATCAGATCAGAAATTGTATTTAAAGATGCAAAGAACTGTTGTTTTAATGGGCGTCAGTGACAAGACCTACAAAAAGAAATACGAAATGTCTAATGTATACTGAATGTCTATGGCTTACAAAAGGATTGAACCTAAATGTATAATTAAGTCCAAAATTACCACAAAAAAAGTATTAAAAGTAGTTTCCCTTAAAAATTGAAAGGAATTAGTTCTGCGTTACATCAAACTATAAAGTGGGAAACCACTAAAGTAATTGCCATGGTTTAAACTACAAAATCTTACCCAAAGCATCTGGCCTCTCAGAGGTCCCCAGGAATACAGCATTTGCAGTCCATCTCAAATCTGCAAGATATCATAAGTGTTAAAGTATGTAGACATTAGGTGGTTCTACCTGTGTGAAAATAAAAAAAGCACTCACCGGAGATGCTGATGAAGTCCCTGCTTCACTTTTCTGGCCAACTGGATTCTCAGCTGAAGCAGAGGTTCTCAAGCAGCCACACTCAGAAGCAAGATTTTATTCCATTGCATACCCTCTGTGGAAAAAGAAGACCGATGCAATTAGCGTTAAGTCAACAAGTGATGTTTTCCTGAAGCACGCCTAACTACAACCAGTCTATGACACAACTCGATCAGATTTATACTTTTGTGATTGCCTTTAAGAAAGACGGTCTATGTAGGAGCTGTGTCGTTTTTTTTAAAACTAATAGCGTTCCAAAGGGCCAAACCAAATGACGTTACATAGTCTCAATGAATTACACACATCCATTGTCCTTAGCGTGCCAGAAATGTAAAAAGGACAAAACACGAGCAAAACACCGAGATGAGGAGGGGAGGGGGATTGATAAGATGTAAAGTAAATAACTGAAGTCACAAACCTTGTGCTTAATAAATGCTGATCTCCTTTGCATTTGATGCGATTAATATCTGGAACTAATGCATCAAGTAAACAGGAACTATAAGCCCCATTCTCCGGTTTGACCTTAAACTGAAAATTGTCTAAAATATATTGGATTAAGACATAACTACATAGACCACAATCACCACCACTTCACACACATTGGACTAGAGAGCACAGTTTCCACTTCTCCTCTATTTTACATGGTCACCGCCAGTTGACACCAAGAAGATTGTATTTAGGTAATGCTGTAATAAAGTTGCATGCACGCTTTTACACTATCCACTCACAAATACCTCGTTTGCGTCTGTTCCAGGTGGATCCGAAGTATGTTAAAGACACACCTGATGTAATGTCTTGTGTATAAAGTATTTCTACAAACCTGGAAACCTGGTGCGATTATCCTATGGATTTTCTGCTGGGTTTCTACATCTCTGGAGTACCCCTGGAGAATCCAATGACGTAGTAGTGGACACAGCTAAGGTATAGATCCATCTTATTTGATCACTAAAAGTATTGGAACAAAGCTCTAAACATATTTTAAGAATAAAGACAACATATCTTGCATGGTTGGGAAAATTTTAACATCCCCACACGTCTGATGCAAATATAGTCAATATGGAGCACTAAAGCCGATGCCTGGCAGAGGCAAAGGGTCAGCATACGCTATCCTTGCCTCCAGTTTTAGTCTTACCTAGATGGCGATACAGAATCACTAAGCGGGCTTCGTATACGTCCAAACCACCCAATAAAGCTCAACTAGTCAAACCATAATGGCTACGGAATAATCACCTTTATTAATAGAAATACATACAGTTGGTTCTGAAATAAACAATATTCCATAGGTATTATATTGTTGAAGCAGTAATACAATTAGACAAATGCATCCTTAAGGACTTTAACTGTAGAAAAACAACTCAAATCAAGCCTGTCTTTAAGGTTCACTGTAACACCAAATACAATATTTCATAATGAAGTCGGAACTATTTGACAAATGACACTAATTATTGGAGAGTCACATTAGGTTACTACAACGGATGTTAAGTTTATGCGAGACTGAACACCAAAAGGTAAAACTACTCCTTTTATTTGTATTCACCGACACGAATATAAATGTGCCTTTATCCCATCCAGCGCGGTTTTTATGTCTGGTCGACAAACTAGGAGCCTAATTAAATACGAGTTTAAAGCGATACTTCATCAAAAAGAGAAAATTCTGTCATTTACTCACCTTCGAGTTGTTCCAAATCTGTATAAATGTCTTTGTTCTGATGAACACAGAGAAAGATATCTGGAAGAATGCTTATAACCAAACAGATTTTGCCCCCCATTGACTCCCATAGTAGGAAAAATTAAATCTGTCGAACACAAAATCTGTCTGGTTATAAGCATTCTTCCAAATATCTTTCTCTGTGTTCATCAGAACAAAGACATCATACAGATTTGGAACAACTGGAAGGTGAGTAAATGACAGAATTTTCACTTTTGGGTGAAGTATCCCTTTAATGTTCCACGGGTTGGCTGCAGACTCTACCAGCAGCCCCGCTGGACTGTGGTCATTTAATACATCACGTGATCACTACCAACCAATGAAATATCAGACCTCTACGCTGGTTCACCGTGATTGGCTCTAATCAACAGATTTAAATAACGCCGTTGAACAAAGGGAAACAAAAAGACAATAAAATACAATACATATGCTAAAGGAAAAAACACATGCCTACACTAACAAGCAAAAAATGCTAATCTTAACTTAATTGCAAAGCACAAAAACGTGAGAGAAACAGTTTCGTAAGGAGGCAGCAGCATGCCCCGGCCATTTTTGGCCAGTCTGATAACAAGCAGAAATCCACGGCAGTAGTCCTATTTGTGCTGTTGAAAAAAACTCCCTAGAACTTTAGGGAAACGATGGGTGCCTTAAAAAAGAGAATGTGTAGTAACAGCTGTGAGAGGTAAAGTTTGATAGGTAACCCTCTACCTATGATCTGCTAGGCTGGATAAGTTGTGAACTCCTGAATGAATCGATGCGTCATTGTTTCAGTCAATGTCGAGCCACGTTAAGGTGACACGCTCTGGCTACTTTGCTGAATATAACGTGTGGTCAAAATTGTGATGTGGGCTGGGGAAGGAGCTGCTCTTAATATCGCACCTAACACGTAATTTTAATACGAGCCTCCGTAACCCCCCCTGCCGTAACCACCGCCGCCACCACCACCTCGGGAGTAAGGAGCGTTGCTTCTGCCCGAGTAATTACCTTTCATTGGACCATAGCCAGAGGATTGCTGGCCATAGCCGCTGCCAAAGTCATTGTAGCCGTTACCACCGCCGTAGCCCTCCATTTGGTCTCCGTAGCCTCCCCCATATCCACCACCGTATCCGCCTCCATAGCCTCCGCCGTAGCCATCGTTGCCCCCGTAGCCGCCGCTGTAGTTGCCGTATCCGCCGCGCCCACCGTAGCCGTTCTGAGGTCTCCCCATCCCCCGTCCGCCTCCTCTGCCTCCCCGACCGCCGCGACTACCAGCAGCCTGCATCTCTTGCTTGGTCAGGGCTTTCTTCACTTCTACTTTATGTCCATTAATCACGTGAAATTTAAGCACCACAGCTTTGTCGGCGGAATCGTTATCCTCAAAATACACGAAGCCGAAGCCCCGTTTTTTGCCGGTCTCTTTGTCTGTGATCACCTCGGCCTTCTCCACCGCACCGAACTGGGAAAAGCAGTCGCGGAGGTGATCCTCCTCGATGTCGTCTTTAAGACCACCGATGAATATCTTCTTCACCTTAGCGAGGGCTTCGGGTCTGCCAGCATCTTCTCGCGCTACGGCCCTCTTGATCTCGACGTTATTCCCGTCCAGCAAATGGGGACGGGCCCCCATGGCCGCGTCCGCCTCCTCCGGACTCGAGTAGGTCACGAAACCGAAGCAGCGAGAGCGCTTCAGCTGCTGGTTCTGCACCACCACGCAGTCCGTGAGCTTCCCGTACTGCTCGAAATGCTGCCGCAGCCCATCGTCCGTGGTTTGGACGTTGAGTCCCCCGACAAAGAGCTTGCAGAGCTGGTTTTCCATTTGAGCCGTCATGTTCGTAATCTAATCTGCGTTAGGTTGGGAAGATATAAAATGGCGGGGGAATATAAATGGCGGCGGTGCGGATAGATGATGTCATACAGAGTTAACCACGCCCACCGCGAAATGCGCTCTATATTTCTGTTTTTGTAATTCAGCGATTTTACTTTCGTTTGACATTTTGTATTCATAACACAGTTGTACCATTTTTATCTTCAGTGCCCAACTATGTTGTCAAGACCAAATCTTTCGTTTAAAAATACATATGGTACACGCAGTTCAAAAAATGTTCAACGCGCATGCGCAGTAAAGTCAACAACAGCACATTACGGCAAAACAATGGCGACTGCCGTGGAGAATATTGTTCAAGTGTGAGTACATGCACTTCTCCTTATTTAATTGATATCCCCTCATTTCCAAACCATGGGTAAATTGGGGTGACTTTAAAATCGATAATCGGATCTAAGTTTAAAGACGGCATTGTGTTAGACAAATAGCTCTAACGAACACCTCGTTCATTCATTGTTTTCCGTGACATCAAAGCGCGCTACAACGTGACTTCTTTTAAAATTACTTACACCAGTTGGTTGATGCTTAGATTGCGTCCATTGTACACTCCTTTGTACAACTATGTAAGTAGACTTATGTTTATTTTTCTATCGTTTTTATTGTTGTCTTTGTTATTGCACAACACTGGGCACTATTGAACTCCATTGTTTGCATATCAGCACGCTGTGGCGCACTAAATGTAACAGTATCCCGCAAAACAACAAAGTGTGTCTTTTTCTAAAACAATAATCAAGTAAATTATAGTTAGATCTGTTAAAGTATACGATTTCTGCCTGCATGTAGAGAGTATGTACCATACCAATGTTAGGATTGTACATTTAATGCTGTTTTGTCTGTCTTATTCTGTGTTGTTTGTTGGACCACAGGCTTGGAGAACAGTATTATAAAGATGCTTTGGAACAGTGTCACAGTTATAATGCCCGGTTGTGTGCTGAGAGGAGTATCCTCATGCCCTTCCTGGACTCCCAGACTGGAGTGGCTCAAAGCAATTGCTACATCTGGATGGAAAAGAGACATAGAAGTGCAGGTTCAGTATCAGCCCAACTCATTTTGTTGTGTCCCCTGTCTCCAATAACATGCAATCAATAATTTGTTTAATAATTTTGGTTTTGAAGGTACTGCGCCAGGACAGCTGTACACGTATCCTGCACGACGCTGGAGGAAGAAAAGAAGAGCCCATCCTCCAGAGGATCCTGCTTTGGTTTTTCCTCCACTCAAAACTGGTATTTGAATACACTTCAGCTTGGCTCATTACAATCTGTATTGATCTCAATGAGCCATCAAACATATCATGACTGTTAAATACGACCAGATTAAAATGGAAAAATCATTTTCCCTAAGCTGAGATAGAACTGGGGTTGAAGAAAGATGTGTTGGCCCCGTTGGACGGGAGTAGTCTGGAAGCCTTACTGAAAGGAGAACCACTGGATAAAAGAGTAACCACAGAGCTCAGACCACCAGAGGAAGAAACCAGTCAGACTGAGATCACTGGAACCAGTGCAGCCAGCAGCCATACTAGCTCCACACGTGTTAGGAAGGTATATGGTGGAGTTTTTCTATTATTGTGTATTATTTTAACTCTATATAAATGCATGGGCTGATCGTTTTTTGTCAATCTCAGAGAATCCTTGAGCCGGAAGACTACCTGGATGATCTGGATGATGAAGATTTTGAGGAAGAGACTCCTAAAAGACGTGGAAAAGGGAAGTCTAAGGTAACGTGCCAACATCTGCAGTCACGGACAATAGATTCAGCACACTACAAAAATCAAAGATGAAACGTGATTTTGGTCGAGAGAAAAAGTGTGATGAAGATGGTTTAATCTGACAGGGTCGTGGGGTAGGAAATGGAAAGAAGAAGATGGAAGCCGCTGCCGCTGCCCAGGAAGATCGTGATAAACCCTATGCTTGTGATAGTAAGTTGTGATGTGTTTTTCTCTATTCTGTAGCATTTTTCTTTGTGTTACGCTTATAGACGCCTTTACTGTTAGTAAACATTGTGATGCGTTTTTGTGGGCGGAGCTTAGGTGGAGGCAGAAATAGCCCCCTGACCGCATTACTAATGCTAGGTAGCACGTTTTGTTTGCTTGCTTTTTGACAATGACTAGAAAAAAATCCAATAAATTTTAACATGTAAGGTCACTCGCTGTCAGGACCGCGATAGTTTTTGAAAAAGTTCACTTTAACGCCAGGAACCTGGCCGACCTATACACGCTCACTCAATGGATCCAGGGACGAACTAAAGGAAAAGAGATGACAGTTTCCTTTTAGTTTCTGGCCGATAGTTAACTGCTTGTTGTATAACTAACAAAGTTAGCTAGCATATCCTATGCCTTCAAAAGTTGTGAAAAATAACCTTGTTCCCCTGTTGCTGATTTGGGCATACGTGAGATATTTTTAGACACATACCCAAATCATAATTTAAACCAACAAAAGACAGTAGTTTTTTAATCTTAAGTGTTATGAAGTGAAACGCGAGCATTTTTGATGATCGTGTCTGTTCAGTCCGCTCGGAATACTGCAAGCGTGTAACGGAAATCAGGTTCCAAAGCAATTGTGCTGACAGGTACGCCCACCTTACTTGCGTATACATTTGGGCGGTCTTAGTCAAATCATACCACGAACTGACGTAGATTTGTGGGGGTGTGGTTACACGAGGCGTTTCAGGCAGGTCTGGTGAGCATTTGCTTTTAGATAGAATGCATCTTTTGTTCCAACACTTTAATTTTTGCAATTTTACGTGTCTAATACATGCATGGGCAACTTATAACACACCAAAGACACAGAAAAACACGTATTCGCACCATATGACCCGTTTAAAGGGATACTTCACCCAATAATGAAAATTCTGTCATCATTTACTCACCTTCGAGTTGTTCCAAATCTGTATAAATTTCTTTGTTCTGATGAACACGGAGAAAGATATTTGGAAGAATGCTTATAATCAGACAGATTTTGCCCCCCATTGACTGCCATAGTAGGAAAAAATACAATGGTAGTCAAAAGTGCCCCAGAACTGTTTGCTGTCCTACATTCTTCAAAACATTTTTCCTACTATGGGAGCCAATGGGAGGCAAGATCTGTTGTTATGAGCATTCTTCCAAATATCTTTCTCTGTGTTCATCAGAACAAAGACATTTATACAGATTTGGAACAACTGGAAGGTGAGTAAATGATGACAATTTTCATTTTTGGCTGAACTATCCCTTTAAAACCTTTGAATAAAAGGTTTTCCATGCTGGTCTTTTATGAGGTGTATATGTAAATGAGCTCTGTTATGATTGACTGATGCCTGTTCCTCGGTATATTTCACACTGAATATTTATTAGGTATTGATATGCAAACATGTGCAGTCATGTGCTAATGCACTTGTGATTGGGATTTGAATGCCATGACAAGTTTTGAACGGCCCTTTTCTGCATCTTGGTTTCTTAAATGTTTGTGGTCGGCCGGGGAGGGAGCTTTGAGTTGTGAAAGTTATCCGCTTCTTAAGCCTGACATCACGCACCACCGGAAGGCCGGTTTTACCGTTTCCGATACCGTTATCTGATAATGTTATTTACCGTTATCAGATGCCATAGGAAGATAACAAAAAATGCTAATATACACTCATGGCATGATTTAAAACGACCGAAAACCCCCTATCCCATCCTTTATCTCCATAAGGAAATCACAAGTGGCCACACTACAATTTATTTTTTACACTTAATAAAATATTAATGTTGGAGATTCAGTGAGACTGTAGTTTTATAAGCGTTTTACTTAAATGGTTGATATAAGTAAACAGTGCTCATAAACGGCTATCTTTCATTGAAATGAGTGGAGGCTTGGATCCGGAAACGGTATTCCTTACCTATCCCATAACAAGCGGATGGCTTCATAGTACTGCAAACTCGATGCTAGTGTTTACATTCATCCTGAGTGATCATGCACAAGTCCTCGCTTCCAATACTGGAGTACGTTGCAATTGCTGATGTTCGGGCTCTGATTTATAACTACATGTGGGTGAAATGATCCAATTGAACTTTTGAAAGTGAAAGTTTTGAACCTTATTCACACCTGCATTGAGTCCGTTTCTGAGACTCATCATTATATGTCTCCTTGAACACCACTATTTTTATAGTTTGTGGAAAGCGCTACAAGAACAGACCTGGTTTGAGTTACCACTATACTCACTCTCACCTGGCTGATGAGGAAGGGGAGGACCGAGATGAACCTGACATTCACCCACCTACACCACGAGAAGAAACAAAGAGTGAGTTTCAGCCTTATTCACGTATTTAGATCTGAATGACCATCCGAACTGTAAAGACGAATTAAAGGAACCATTCACACAGAAATGAAAATTCTGTCTTTATTTACTCACCCTCGAGTTGTTCCAAATCTGTATAAATGTTTTTTGTTCGATTAACACAGAGGAAGATATTTGGAAGAATGTCAGCAACCAAACAGTTCTTGGACTACCATAGTAGGAAAAATTGCATTTCTTTGTTCTGTTGAACACAAGAGAAGATATTTCGAAGAATGTAGGAAAGAAAACAGTTCTGGGGCACTTTTGACCACCATTGTCATTTTTCCTACTATGGTAGTCAATGGTGGCCAAGAACTGGTTGGTTACAGGCATTCGTCTAAATATCTTTCTGTGTTCATCCGAACAAAGCAGTTTATACTGATTTGGAACTATAAGAGGGCGAGTAAATGATGCCAGAAGTTGTATTTTTAGGGGGGGGGTATTTAAGATATTACGCAGATGTTTTTATTCAGTAAATATTGAATGGCATGAGATATCTTAACCAGACAAATATTAAAGGCGGGGTGTCCAATTTCTCTTAGCCGTTGTTGATGTTCAAATCACCAAATCAAACACACCCCTACCCCCATCTTTCGCTTTCGTCAGCGCTCGTCTCGGCTAATGTCCGTCCTGTGCACTGTGCACCTTACTGCTGATTGGCTACAAGGCTGTTTTGGTACTCGGCCCGACTCAGTTGTCTAAAGAGTAATTCGGAAATCGGTTACCCCGCCTTTAACCACGTGGATTACAACATCGATCTGGATAGTCTGGCATTTCAAATTGCTACATGAAATAAAGCCACATAACAGACCCAATCTTTCTTTCAGCCCCTAAGAAAGGTCCAAATGGCCTGGCATTACCCAATGACTACTGTGACTTCTGCCTGGGCGATTCCAACATGAACCAGAAAACAGGCCAGTCTGAAGAGCTGGTGTCCTGCTCTGACTGTGGACGTTCAGGTATAGAGACATCAGTCATGCAGATATCAAAGCTTCAGTGATCAGACGCAGACAATGTAAACATTTTGTTTATTTGACCATTCCTCAGGGCATCCGTCATGTCTGCAGTTCACCGCCGTGATGATGGCAGCTGTGAAGACTTACCGCTGGCAGTGTATTGAGTGCAAGTGCTGCAATGTTTGTGGTACATCCGAGAATGATGTGAGTTGAGAATCAAGGCCATGTTTACACCTACCGTTATCATACCAGATCATTGTTTACACCTGGAATTTACTGTTCTGGTAATCTGATTTTCACAGGAGGTTTACTCTTTATTTAGTGTATCACTCACGTCAGTGTGTTGCGTTAATACAGTTTCTGACTAACTAGGTTTGTAACATTTATAAATATAGCTGTTGAAAAAATTAAGAGACCATTTAAAATTTTCATTCAGTCAGTATTTCTAGATGTATGGTGGTCATTCCAGTCCAGTGTCTGTTGAATTTCAACAAAATCAAACAGCGATGTGAAAGACTGACAGTATATCAAGACACATGAAAACTGTGATGAAAATCAAGGTCATCCCATAAAAACGTCGTTTTTAACTTTTCCGAAATACATGTACATGTTTTCTTTGCAGTATTTGAGGTCTGAAAAAATACAAAGCATCTTTTCTTTTGACCTGTTTCTCCAGTTTTCATTTTCTGCAAATAGAAACAATATATTTATTTGAAATTTGGGAGGATTATTGTTAGTAGTTCACAGAATGAAACAATGATAATTTTACCTAAACACATACCTATTAATAGTAAATTCAGAAAAACAGGTCTCTTAATTTTTTCCGTGGCTGTATGTGTGTACAGTACAAGTACTGTAGATTATAGGAGCTGACCTGTTTAACCCTCTTCAGGACCAGCTTCTCTTCTGTGATGACTGTGATAGAGGATATCACATGTACTGCCTGAGCCCACCCATGTCTGACCCCCCAGAAGGTAAAAATCAATGATCATGTGAACACAGATTACAGCAACTCTATTACAGCAGTATATTATGTAAAATATGGAGTAAGATTAAATTTTTTCCATATCATCCAAAGCAAGCTATAGGCTGATTATTTACATGTGGCTTTAATCATGTTTACAGGAAGCTGGAGTTGTCACCTGTGTTTGGCTCTTCTGAAGGACAAGGCCTCCATTTATCAGAGTCAGAACAACACAATGGAGTAACTGAGTAACCATGACAACGGTATATCCTGAAGAACACGTAACCCTCACGTACACAAAGAAACACATCTATACCGTTGTGACATTTTACAGTATGGTGGATATGGAAAGGCAGGAAGAGTTGTTGACCCTTACATTGCCACTGTTTTATATTTCACTGTGACTGTTACACATTATTTACACATTATAAACACCGTTTTAAATGGACTGAGCACACACAGGGTGGCGTTTAAAAGCTATTTTATGTACTTCATGCATTATTTGCAACATTTCCACATTCCGTTACGTTTGGGGTAATGGTACAGATGATGTTTTTGCATTGCCAAATATTGTTTTCTATATTGCTTACTCAAAACACATTTGTTTACAAAGTGGAAAGGTATAGCTTGATCCTTTGAGGATGTTATGGATTTAAACATTTACTTGTATAAGAGGTGTTGTAATTATTTCTTGCTAGTTCTTTCAGGAAGTAATTGTGCCAAGGTCCATATTCAAAAACCAGGAGATGGTGCTTTATTTTTATTATTTCATTTTTGCTACTTTTTCTGGATTCACACATTTATATGTTTTAATCACACAAAAACACTCTCATAAGGCGGGTTATCTTTTGTAGTAGAATTTTCTATATGGTATATCCCATATCCATAATTGATGAATAATCATATTGAATTATTGTGAGTATTGTATCGGTTTTTGGTATTTCATGTTGCTTTGTATTTGGTATTGAATGTAAATTACGTATTTTGCTGTCTTTTTTATTTACATTTTTCGTATTGCCCTTTCCATAATAAACACACATGCAACAGATGCTAGTTTAATGTATTTTTACAGCTGCCAGTATAGTAAAATGTTTAGCTGTATCGATATATATATTTATATACAGTGAGGGAAATGATTAGTTGATCCCCTGCTGATTTTGTAAGTTTGCCTGCTTACAAAGAAATGAAGGGTCTATAATTTTTATGGTAGGTTTATTTTAGCTGATAGAGACAGAATATAAAAAATCAGGGGAATTTTTTTTATATAAAGATTATAAATTGATTTGCATTTCAGTCAGTGAAATAAGTATTTGATCCCTGAGCAAAAAATAACTGTACTTGGTGGAGAAATCCTTGTTGGCAAGTACAGAGGTCAGACATTTCTGATAGTTGGTCACCAGGTTTGCACATGTGTCAGGATACATTTAGTCCACTCCTCTGTCAATCTTTAAGGGTTCTTGGCTGTCGCTCAGCAAATTGGAGTTTTCGCCTCCTTCACAGAGGTTCTATAGGACTAGGGTCTAGAGACTGGCTAGGACATTTAATGTGCTTCTCCTTAAGCCACTCTTTGGTTGTCTTGGCAATATGTTTTGGGTCTTTGTCATGTTAAAGGCACATCCATGACCCATCTTCAGTGATCTAGTTAAGGGGAGGAAGTTTTTACGGTACACTGGCCCGTCCCTTTGCCCCTCAATGCGGTGAAGTCATCATGTATACCTGTAGCAGAGAAAAAGCCCTAAAGCGTCATGTTTCCAACACTGTGCTTCTCTGTAGGGATGGTGTTCTTGGGGTCATAGTCAGCATTTCTCTCCCTCCAAACACAGGAGTCAATTTTGGTCTCACATCACTTTCTCCAAACCTTTTCTGAATCATCTTGATGTTCATTGTCAAACTTCAGATGAGCCAGGCGGGCCTTCTTGGGCAGGAGGACCTTGCAGGTGCTTCAGGATTTCAATCTATTGTGGCATAGCGTGTGACCAATGGTTTGCTTGCTAACTGTGGTCCCAACTGTCTTGAAATCATGAACAAGCTTCTTCCGTGTAGTTCTGGGCTGATCTTTACCCTTCTCATGATCATCTTTACTCCATTGGAGAAATCTTGCATGGAGCTCCAGACCAAGGGCAATTGATATAGTTATTTAGTATTTCTTCTATTTCCAAAAAATCACACCAACAGTTGTCTCCTTCTCACCAAGCTTCTGTCTGTAGCTTATTCAAGGTTTGTGCAGGTCTACAATCTTGTCCCTGACATCCTTTGAAACCTATGTGGTCTTGAGCATGGTGGTGGAGAGATTGAAATGGAAGATACAGATTCTGTTGGCAGCATCTTTTATATACATAACAAGCTGATTTAGGAGTACTTTCTTAAAGTGACAGGACTAATCTGTGGATATTGTTAGTAGTTCATAGAATAAAATAAAAGTGATCATCTTTAACACACTGCAAGAAGCAGTGGGTTACAGTGCATTTTATAACAACTAAGGGCATTGTTGCACAATGCGAAGCGAAGTGCCTAAAACCCCCTTAGCTGTTATAAAATGCACTTGTAACCCACTGCTTCGCGGTGCTTATTGCTTTTATAAAACAGTTATTCCATATGCGTAGCAAGGTTTCATAAAATAAAGTGATATTTATTTAGGCTATGTAGTGCAGTCAGCAGTTATAAATCGGGGTATTTTATAACCGCTTTGAACTCTACTCAACCAACCAATGTTTTATAAAGTACATTTTAAAATCAGAAAAATGGTCTCTTAATTTTTTTCTGTGGCTGTATATATCATAGTGTATATGTATAGAGAGAATCAAATTTAAAGTTTTAAGTTAATGAAAAAGATGATCAGTTATGTAAATTATAGGTTATGCTCTATAGTGCAAAAATGTCTTATTTTCAGTACTAATATCTAAAGATTTTTAAATCAAGACACATTTACATGAGAAGCAGGTAAATTACCTTAGCTTTTAAGTTTTGTTTTCTGAAAAAAAAATCAAAAGTGACTATGCGTAAAACAAGAAATATATGGCATAACTTGCTGTACCCCAGATATTTTTAGCATGGTCACTTTAGATTTTTTTAAAACAAGACAAATATACAAAATGTCTTTTTTTGCAGTCTGTGTGCATGCTGTCATTACAAATTAAATTAAAAAAATGCTACATATTATTTTCTTCAGCACAAATATCCAATGTGACCCAAAACTGTTAATAGTAATACACAACAATAAATGAAATGCAGTTTGAAATAGTTTTAGACTATATATACATCATGTCATAATGCTGTCACTGCTATCACTATACAAGACTCATACATTTGAGAACTTATTATTGACATTTGCATCACAGTAAAATACTTGATCAAATGCTACATTTGTATTTCTCAGCTGTGCCGAGAAATCTCAAGAGACCCGAAGACTGCTACCTTCCCTGTGAAAACTCTGATTTCACAATGCATAGACAAGCTGAACATAGGATACACTTGATGCATCTCTTGGATCTTGGAGAATCCACAAGCACTTGAATAAAATGAGTGATTCTCCTGAACTCACGACAGGTCAATCCTCGCTGAACTGCCCATTGAATGCTTTGAGAATCCAGCTGTTTGAATAAATCAGCCATTTCCTGTTGGGGTCCATCTGATTCCCTTCCTCTGCTCCTTCCACCTACAAAGCAGCAGAGCCTTGAACGTGACCCGAAAGTGTCTGTTGCAGAGCGCGTAGCAGACGGGGTTGACCGTGCTGTTGACATAACACAGCCAGTAACCCAGCTGCCACAGACCCTCGGGAACACAGTCATCACAAAAAGTCGAAACCAGAACCATGATGTTATAAGGTGTCCATGTTACAATGAAAGCCAGAAGGATGGCACTGAGGGTCCGGGCGGCTTTCTTCTCCCTGATCAGAGACGAGGTTCGAGTTTTCAGACAGCGTGGACCTGTGGTCAGGGGAGGAGAACGGGGTTGTGTGGACGTACCATTACTTGTGGTTACAGGCCTGATAGGCAAATTAAGTGAATGCTGGCTGTCTGATTGACAGTCCGTATCTTGTACAGTAAGGACTGAAGTCTCATCCATGCGAACGAGTGGAATGTATTTGTTGTCATCTTCATCTGGTATTTGAGAAATGTGTATCTGTGGATGGTTGTGTGTTGTGTCTGAGTTGGCCATCTTGACCCTCTCTCTTTTCTTCCACCATGCTGCGGTTCGGTGGGTGATGGTGGGACAGATGGTTCTTGTTTTCTTGCTGTGCTGGCTCTCGTCTGTCTGCTGTCTGACATCTTCAACGCTGCTGGAATCAGTACAAGATCTCTGGAAGAAATAAACCATAAAAAGAATCTGATGTAAATATAGCTTGTTTGTAAGACTGGATAAATTGTGTGCCAAAGTATTGCTTTCAACATTCCTTTAATATGTCATTGGTCGGGCAAACTGATGGTCCTGCATTAAAACTCAATGGGTCACTATTGACTACCATAGTAGTTCTTTTCCTACTGTGGTAGTCAATAGTGACCCAGTTTGGTTTTGTCCAAATACCCAGCAATGGGTTGAAAAGAAGTGTATAGTGTATACACATGGGTGTATACAATTTTCAATCCAATAACAAGATATATTACCCAACATGCTGTTGCAATATAAACAAAAATCAAAACAGATCTGAAAATTGAGCTGGCTTAACCATTTCATAGGGGCCCACCTGAGATGTGTTTCCAGCGTCTCTCCCCTGTGATGCTATCAACCCGGCCAGCTGTTGGGAGCGTTTCTCTGTCTCACGGTACACCCGCCAGTACAACGCAACCATGACGCTCACTGGCAGGTAAAAGGCAGCGATGGCTGTTCCGAAAGTGATCACGGGCTGAGATAAGAACTGCACCGAGCACTCATCTTCCGGAACAGTCCTTTCACCCACGATATACTGCCAGAACAGAATGGCTGGTGCCCAAAGCACAAATGAGACGCCCCATGCCAGGGCGATCAGCACTGCGGCTCTTCTGGGCGTTCTAGTAGCCCGGTACGTCAGAGGTCTCGTAACAGAGAGGTAGCGGTCAACGCTGATGGCCAGCAGGTTCATAACGGACGCGTTGCTTGCCACGTAATCCACCGCCAACCAGATGTCGCAGGCCAGGTTTCCTAAAGTCCATCGGCCAATGAGGATGTAGGTAGTGTAGAGGTTCATGGAAACGGCGCCCAAAATGACATCGGCCACAGCCAAGCTTAAGAGGAAGTAGTTACTTACTGTCCTCAGGAGTGGGTTGACCCGGAATGAGATCATGACCAGGATGTTGCCAATGATGGTGATGAGAGACAGTGGGACTGTTACAAGTGTAATCATGGCCATTCTCCATGTGACCGGACCAGTATCAGGAACATCTGTCGCATTAGTCAAACTGGAGAGATTCAGAGTGAATGTTGAGATGTTCATCGTGGAATGAAGCTGGAGGGGAAAACAGTGAGATTATATTTGTCCAGGAAAATCCAAACCCATATCTTGCATTGACGTCATAGTAGTGAAGAATCCTGATGTTTGCTCCATTTCTGTAGACAAAGACATTCATTCAGAATACTGACATTGGAGGAAAGGAGAGTAGTATCTGTGTCCGAATTATGTTTAAATCATAGACACACTTTTTAAAGAATGTGTTCAAAGAGAACCTACATGAAAAGGACAAGGTGAAATTTAATGTCATTAATGTTCTACTTATTCAAAGCCCTTATCTGACTTATCAGCGTTTACTTTATGATTGAATATGTTCAATGACGTGTTTTAAAAATTTTGTGTATGTGTTGCTTTCGGTGGAAGTACATTTTGTGGAAGAAAATACCATTTGCAAGGCATAAAGTGTATACATCTTGATCATTTAAAAAGTTTAATTGTTCGTGCAACACAAAATACACATCGGTCATGACCATGGGTAAGAAAAGTAAACTCTGAATAGTGCTAAAAACTTTATTCGCTAAAAACATAAGGGAGTATCTGTTTATGTTAACTTGTTTTATTAATGAACTGAATTGCATGCTAGCCATCTGAAAAGTAAATATCATAATCCTGAAATCAACTTTTCATGTGTATTTATTTTACTTGGCTATAGCAACTGAATGCATGACATTGTACACAGGTAAGAATAGCAAACACTGTGCTGTGGATAAAAGCATCTGTTATAACTGTGTAAATTCTTTGCTATATAACCATAAATGTTGTAAAAAAATGTAAGCACCAATACTAAAGTCTGTTTTTGAGAGGTGAAGTTAGAAATCATATTTGTCCTGGGCCTCGTGAATTCTCATCATGAATACCAATAAGTCATACTTTAAGTACTAAACAAACAGCACTTCCCACGGATGCAGATCCTTTTACTGATGCTGTAGCTAATCCCTTCAGACAGGCTCCTCATTATGGAAAATCATTACTAAAGTGGAAACCTTACTCCACCCTCTGCCATAAAGTATAGAAATGAACAAAACATGTAGTCAAGAAGTGTTGTCTACCATCACTGTTTGACATCAAATACAATTACTATTTGCCAGAACTTTAATGACAACTTCCAGAACATCACAAATTGATTCCAAAATCAAATGTGGATAAAGAACAAGAGACGAGAGACCTCATATTACAAGCATTAAGTTGATACTTTAGAGAATCACTATAGGATAAATCTGATACATTTTGAACTTTCCAAATCCATTTCAAATTTAGTCCAAAATTAGTTAAAAAGGTGAACATGCTGTTAACTGACCGATCAGTTCTGACTTCTATCTCTTTTCTACGCTTTCTATATATATATATATATATATTAAGCTTTGTATACTCTGGTGGGCTATATGAGGCCAGTTCTGTTGCTCGTATGCTTTTTGTTGTCCTTTTGTGGTTCCAATTGCACCCATTGTTTACTTCATTTGTAAGTCGCTTTGGATAAAAGCATCTGCTAAATGTAAATGTAAAGTCTCAATTAACGAGAATGACTGTAGATTCATCTAACCTGTCGTGAATATAGCATAGAATTAACATTACCCTACACTTCGTCACCTTGGTAACAAGTTAAAATTGTCTTTGTGTCCTTCGACGAGTCAAGGCAATATTAAAAGAGCATTGTCAGCGATTCAAAATAAATAATAAATATTTTTTGTCCAGAAATGAGAGATTAACTGTACAAAAAGAACGACAATAAGCCATAAATATACTATTTTAAAACGTCGAACGGTATTTCAATTGCTTAGAACAATCACCTGCAGAAACAGATCTCCATGAATAACTTCATTTACACACGCTATTGCTTTCCAGTTATTAAATGTAATGCTTTTTTTTGCAATTCTGTAATGCATTGTTCAATAAAGCGCTTACCTACCGCGCAGAGATGTTGAATCATTTCATACTGTACTGTTGCTCTCCAAGTGTCTCCTGCGCACTGCGCGCCTCACCTGTAGCGCAGGATATATTCAATACACACTCCTCTGAAGCTGAACAACTGCTGCCACTCCTCACGTTCAAAACAAGTAGGCTACATCTCTTAATTCAAACACAGGACGTTTCACACTACACCTTTATAGTCATTGTTCTCGTCCATTTTCATGTCATATAACAAGCAAGCGTTTCAAAAGTGAAATGCGTTTTAAAATAAAACTTGGACATGTGCCCCTTATACTCCGGTCTGTTAACACCCATCGGGCCAGAGAATTTAAAATTAAGAAACCACTATCCCACGTGCAGGTTTAATAATTTATAGCTTTGAAAAAGTTTGAGCCTGATCAACAGTAGAGGGCGCAAAACAACAAGACAAGTACACACTTTTTGTCTAAACCATTTTGTTGCTTTTTGTGAATTTTTACGTACTTCTTACTTTTTAAGCGTGTAGATACACAATTCATTTTCTAGCCATTCACGCGGCATAATGTATTATTTTTTGATAACCAACTTTATATATTATTTTTTGATTATATTATGTTATTTATATATTATTTTATAGTGGCACAGTATTGAATACAAATAAATAAATAGCACTCATTGATAGTGTTGAGAAATGCTGACGCTTGTGCATAATTTTATATGTTGTGGACTTTTATTGTGAAATTCTGACTAGCTTTGGGGTCGGAAGTTATCAGCGTACTGTGAATGCAGCGATGGCAGCTTCTGCAGATGTCCACGTACGAGTATGTGAACAAGAAATCATCAAATATGATTTAGAAATAAAAGCTTTAATTCAGGTATGAATAAAAACGTCAAGCTGTTCGGATTTTTCAAGCTAAAATAGTATACCATTTGTCATGTTATTGTTTATTTTAGAAAGTCACTTTATAAAATAAGAGTTTAGGCTGGTGACATGAATGAATTACAGGTAGCATCTTCGCCCACACAAAGCTAATAAATAAATTACATTTCTGTATTCATTTACTGCTTTAATGCACTAGTGTTAAGTCATGCAAACTTGTATTTTTTTACTGTTTTATTTTTTCCGTCGCCGGTTTTCCCTCCTGTATCCAGAATGATACTGATACATATTTATGTGTTTAATTTTGCAGGATGTCAGTGAATGTACAGGACCACAAAGCAAACTGACAGATTTACATTGTAAAGTGAAAGAGAAATTCAGCAACCTTAGACAACGGATTCAGGTAAGATACAGATTTATTGAAGAGTGATTTTATTACACACTGAATTCTTTAGGCAATTTGATATCGACAAGTGACACTTTTTAAAAACAGGATTTGGAACAAATGGGAAAAGAACAAGACAAAGAATCTGACAAGCTGGACCTTCTCAATAAAGTTGAAGGACATCGGAAGCAAATGCTTAGGTAATTCTGCTAAGTTACACAATCTATCTAGTGTACTTCTGTTTATTATTTAAGTACTTAACCTGAGTTCATTAACACACCATTTTGTGGTGTAATACATTTGTAAATGCAATGCTTATCACTGTTTAAATAGCATGAAAGAGCATGCATTGCGTCTCAAATGAGCAATGTTCCTTTTGCAGTAATCAGACGGCTTGGAGAAAGGCAAATCTTGCCTCTAAACTGTCCATTGATCAGTTGGAGAAAGAAGATTTGTTAAATTCAAAGAACATGTCTGTAAGGCATAGGTAAGTATTAATAAGCTTACAGCAGACCATTTTAAATACTGTCTTTTAGGTTGGTTATTCTAATGGGCTAAAATCTCTGTCCACATAATCAGAAAAATGACAAAAGAGAGTCTGGCTCAGACCTCCAGTGACATCACAGAGAGTTTGATGAACATCAGTCGGATGATGTCACAGCAGGTTCAGCAGAGCGAGGAGGCCATGAGCACACTAGGTGAGTTAAGATCTAAAGACTGGATGCAGAGGGACTGAGAATAAAACATTTACAGGTGAATTATATTTTGAATAAAAGAAACTGTGGTCTTTGTGTAGTTGTCTGAATGTTAACACTTGGTTTGTTTTCCTGTAGCAACTTCATCAAGAACAGTGCTGGAAACCCACGAAGAGTTTAAGGCTATGTCAGGAACCATACAGCTGGGCCGAAAACTCATCATTAAGTACAATCGGCGGGAACTTACAGATAAGCTGCTTATTTTCCTGGCTCTCGCTCTCTTCTTGGCTACAGTGTTATACATTCTGAAGAAAAGACTGTTCCCTTTCTTTTGAGTGTGATGACTGCTAAATATCCACATTGTTTCAAAAAGGAGTGAAATACACCTTGAAGGGAAAGTTCACCCAATAATGACATTTCCGTCAACATTCTTCAAAATTCTCATCTTGTGTCATATTTTCAAGTGAACTATTTCTTAAAAGCTTTTTTCATTTTTTCTAAAACTGCACGTGTCAGCACAGACTGAGATGCTATGAAGTCACCACAAAAAAGAAAATCTAGTGTTAAATCTGTAACTACATTATGGTTGCATTTCATTCTCTTAACATATTTTATTTATGAACATTGTTGTATTTATCAAATGGTTATAAGTAAGACTTAATCTAAGCTGTACAATTATATCAAAGGCACTATAAAAGCAGCTAAACGCGTTATGTATAATGAAATTGTTGGTAACAGCATGTTTTAACTGTTTAAAGACCAAATTACCAGTGTTTGGTTACACGAAACTGGTTGTTCTACATCAAAATATTACTGGTAGACTTGTATTTGTTAAATGTCAAATAATGTTATGCATTTTTGGTGGAATCGATTACATTATTGCAAATTTTGTCTAATGAAAAAACTGTAATTCATTATTTTTTTATTAAAAAAAGCACATGATATAGGTGTTCTGCTAAAGACAAGGCTTAATTCATGTCTAAGAATTTAACCCTTGATGTAGTAGCCCTCCAGTTTTTCCATGTGAATGCCTCTAACTGGATGCTGTCACATGAACACCTACGGTATGACAGGCAAATTAGGTGAGTTAAACTCACATCCTGGGCAGCGATGAAGCAGCAGCTGTTATGCTGGGCAGGAGAGAACTGGTGTATCACAGGGGGAAAAGCTCAGAAAAGCTATGGCCATAATCAGAGCTCTGCTGATAAAGAGGCATGCAACCCTGTCTTTCCTCCGATAAGACCCGGAAAAGCTGATTATTCCATCCCTGGTCTCTTTCTCGCTCTCTCTCTCTACCTTTCTCTCTCGGTCATTCTCCTGCTATTGTGGCTGGAGGACAAGGTCTGTTATTTTTAGAGATGTGTGTCTGTGTTATCTGACTTGTTCTTTTCAACGCCTCTGAAGAGTGGGCCACTATTGCAACTGTGTGACCTTTCTCTCTACCTCTCAGTGGCCTCATATTTGACTTGAAATTATAGTTATATAGGAAGTAACCTGTGCGGTATTGCAATGCGTGCATGCAGATGCTGCTCAGCCTTTGTTGTGATAGGGAGAGGGAATTGTGTTTACTGATATGTGTGGAGAGGCCAGAGAGATGCACAAGGACAATCTATTACTCATTTGAAGTGGCAGCAAATCTGGATCTCCTTCCCTCCTTCATACAAGTCTTTACATGCACAACCGATCACTCTTACCTCTCTATGTCAAGCAAATTGTGCCATTCTACACACTATAGCACGGCACTTTTGTGTTGTCAATCAGGGCTGATACAGCATCTTAAAAAACATACGAAAATCATGTGTGGATATCTATTCTACACTTCACGAAAAAATATTGTGTAGTCATTGCTTTATTTTTAACGTCGGTGTATCTTCAGCTTGTGGCGCACGTAACTGGACCATCAGTCATCGCAAAGACGACAAACTTCTCACCCAAACCACACTAGAGGTCAAAGAGTTTTATTTTGAAGACCCATCAAATCAATCCAACCTTGATGAGTTACAAGAAAGCATTTACCATTTGGCATTGATTCAGTTTTATTTCAAGTCCTAAATGTTACGCGTTAATTTGAATATTAAAATGATTAAATATACAAATATATTTTATAGCTTTTTAAACGTTACTGAAGTATTAAATATACTCATATTCAACTTTAAAAAGCGACGATGATTTTTTGTGGCGTGTGAAACCTAATGTGCTTGTCGTAACATAAATCGTTGTATTTATTTGGCTGTTCGACTTTTTACGAATTTTACAAATAGCCTAGCCTAAATACGAATTACTGAATATATAGCCTAATTATTCTTTTATTCTTTATTATTCTCCTTTATTATTTGCTACTACTACTACTGCACTGCAAAAACTGATGTGTTAAAAAACAACACACATCACTGTGTTAATAGTATAATGACACATGCTGTGTAGTTTTCTACACACATAGTGTGCATTTTATTAAAAAAAAATACCCCTGGAAAGATTAACACAGTAAATGTGTTATCTCCTGAAGGGAGGGCGTAATTTTAAAACTAAAAATATTTTACATGGTAACACATTAATTGCTTAAAAACACGCATTTGTGTGTTAAATTATCTGACACAATTTGTGTGTTAAAATGGCTTGCACACATATTGTGTTAAATTTGACACAACATGTGTTGTCCCTGAACACACTCCCTACATGTGTTAAAATTTGACACAACATGTGTCATTTTTAACACATCACTTTTTGCAGTGTACTACTAATAAAAATAATAATAGTCATAATAATAATGAGAAAAATAAAATAATAAAAATGGTTTATTATATAATAATAATAATAATAATAATAATAGTTTTATTGTTTTAAGTTAAAATGTTACTGATACTTTGCTATATAGCCTACAAACGAAATGATAAATGCATACATTCTTGCAGTTTTTATTATAAAAAAATACAAATCAAACCCTCACAGACCAATGAATAATAACACATTTTTTACGTATTATTTATGCGATCTACATGCTTCTGGTAATTTACACAATGAAAAGAAATGCATTAATATGGAGTATTATCATACTTTTTGTACCGTGCTATTTTTTGTTATAGTATGATAAAGTTTCAGTCTGTATGTGTTACACACAAAAATAACTCTGATCTTCAATTAAAACGAAGAAAGAAAGAAAGTTACAAATTTTGTAATTTCCCCCTATTTGAAGGTTGAAAGGGGCGCATAATACATCGAGTGAAAAATCATAAATAGGCTCCTGCATGTTCTGTGGTTGATTTTTAATTTTTCATAATTTAACTCAAGTGCAATCAAGTTATTTATACAGCGTTTAATGGGAGATATCAAAGCGTGAAAACGAACGTATAACGTGTATCTGATCATCTATTTAAAAGCAAGCTTAAACAAACAAAAATCATCCCACTGGATCTGCTTTTCAGTAAACTATCATTAATAATCACAATGATATACTGAAATAACACATGCAGTTCGTCTATCGTCCATTTCACCAAGCCCGGATGCCATGTAACGATGATACCCCGCTGCTGGACTGAAATGATGCCTGGACGTTATTTAGATCCCCAACTCCAAAGTTCACGTAATTACTGTTTGACTGTGAGGACGGGATGGTCGGCATACTCGATGGGTAGTTGCATGAGTAGTTCGTGTTGCCTGGACTCGGGAAATTACTAAACGCCGGGTACGTGTTATAGGTGAAATGATTGATTCCCACATTGTACGAGGTGTTGTAAGTGGACGTGTCTCCCAAGCAGGGCTTCCCGTCTCGAACCAAAACAGGCACGGAGATGCGTCTTGGAGGGGCGATGCCCACCATCTCCAGGGTCTGATCCTGGCGCTGTCTTTTACACTTATAGCGTCTGTTCTGAAACCAGATTTTCACCTGCGTGGAGGTGAGTTTGAGCACATTGGCCAGATGATCTCTCTCAGGAGCAGAGAGATATTTCTGCTGCTTGAAGCGTCGCTCGAGCTCGTACACCTGCGCTTGAGAGAAGAGGACGCGAGGCTTCCTTCGTTTCCTCTGTTTGGGACGATCGGGATCCTCCAGTTTAAGATCCTCGCTCGGCTCTTCTTGAGAGCAGCTGATGTCTGAGAAAAAAATCACATTTATTAGACCAGAGGGAAGATATGACAAATGCAAACCAACTGAGAACGCATGAAAGGCGTTACGTTGTTTGTAGGCCTTTAGAGTTATACAAGACGAAATTAAAATGACAAAACATAAAATACCAAGACACTCACTGACCTGTAATTTATAACAATACTTATTATTTTATACATTCAAATACGGTTTAATTCGGTGGTATAGGCTATTTCAATTTAATAAAAAAATCTAGTTAATAAGAAACTCACCCTTTTTCTCTTTTTCCTCAAATGTGTCATCCGTCTTTGCGTCTTTAACATAGTCCATTTCTAAGTAATTCTTCCCATAAAAGGCAGCGGTGTTAAAGTTCAGAGAGCCGTTTTTGTTGGCTTTGTCCTCCTGAAGGTCTTCGCTAAAAAGAGAGGCACCGGATGGCATTTCCATGAACTGCTCTTGTTTAAAAGTTGACAGCATGCAGGATGATGTAGGAATAAGGCTACTGTCCAGCCGCTGAGACATGTCCAAAGAGACCATGTCCTCCTGATTCTGCTCCAGGTTTAGTATGTCCCGCACTGAGAAAGGAGTGGAAGTCATCTGGCTGGAAAACATTGCCATGGAATAATGAGAGTCCTCTTCAGCTTGTCCCCCACGAGCAATCCAGTTGGCATTTATCAGGATGTCTAGCCGCTTAATGAATAGGGATAATCTGTTGTGTTTGGAGGTATATACGCACTTTCATCTTTCCAATAGACCCCTCTTAACACACTTTTGAGGTCTAAGGTAGGTCGCAGTGACGGCATGCTGTAGGGAGGCGGAAGGGCGGGGTCAACACCGAGTAAACCGTTTCTCAGCGTTTCATTGGCCAGTTATATTTTAGTGACGCATTATATTATAATTTATTGTTAGATAGTCTATCCATACAAGTCCATGCATTAAAAACATCCTCCAATTATAGAAACTTTTAATAAAATAATTATAGAAAAAATCAGATTGTGTCTAAAGTTCTTGGACTATAGTCCAAATCCAAACGAAGTCACAATTTAGGCCTACGTTTGTGTTGTGCGTAATTGTTCGTCCATGCATTAAAACATCGTCCAATTATAGAAACTTTTAATAAAATAAATATAGAAAAAAATCAGATTGTGTTTAAAGTTCTTAGGCATAGTCCAAATCCAAACGAAGTCACATTTTTAGGCCTAAATTTGTGTTGTGCGTCATTGTTCGTGCGTGCATTAAAAACATCCTCCAATTATAGAAACTTTTAATAAAATAATTATAGAAAAAAATCAGATTGTGTTTTAAGTTCTTCGAATGTAATAGTAGGCCTACAGTCCAAATCCAAACGAAGTCACATTTTTACGCCTATACGTTTGTGTTGTGCGTAATTGTTCGTGCTAATACCATGTAGCAAATGTTCTTGCATTTTCAAGTATGTCAGTTATACATGAATCACTTCTATCATTTATAATAGGTTCTAAATGGCCCTTCCGACACTGAGCACAAAATTGCGTGCAGGGTTTGTTTGCTTTTCGCTTAATTGCTTAATCCAAAGGGAAACTACAGGCCAAGGAAGAGTTTTCTCCAGGGCATTAGACAGTGCCACTGCTGGAACCTGAAACCTCCAATGACAAACCCAACTGTCTACCACTGAAAGATTCTGGTGCCACTGGGTTTGTTATCAAGACGTGATAACAGATGACAACAAACCAGAAACCCACCCACGCCGAACAGCCGCAGCAGAAGAGGGACACGTGGTAATTCATCTAAAATATAGACACACATACCGGAAGTTGCTTTTGTACACTTGTGACACGTAGGGCACCTTGTTATACTTGAAAATTATTTTACGGGTGAATGTTACAAATAAGTTACGTTTTAAACATTTCTGCAGCACATTTTCACAAGTTTGCATTGTTGCAATGCAGCAGAAAAGGATATTAATTTACTTTATTTGATATAATAATAATAACAGCAATTGATAACAAGCATGTCCCCAAACGACACATTAAAGGAGAAGAGATAAAGTGAGAATTGGCAAAGTGGATATTTAAGCTTTATCATCACCTTGTATTTTTTCTACTGCTAAAAACAAACATTGTGACTGCACAAAATGTCTGTTTAAAATGATCTTTCAGTGAAACGTCATCAATTTGGTGACTTCCTTATTATTGCTCTATACTTATGTAATTACACTGTAACATGACCACATTAATGTAAAGTGTAATTCTGTGGGGTTTTTTTTGCAACAAGCAGGACTGGTGCCGTTCCTCTGGATGGAAAGAAGAGCTGGTATTAGTCATCGGTCGTGCTTGTGCAGAGGAGACAGACAGAATTATCGTTTGTTTTATCTGTAACAGTTAATGCTGCAGAGTAAATGGTGCGTGTCTGCTCTAGAGCTTCATGTTTATAGTTTTGAAGAAAATCTGTATGTCTGAGTCTCAGGATAGGCGTTTCTGATAAATGAACGTAAGCACTTTTCTGTATGAGCGAATCAACACTCCCCTGTCCATCGCTGCAATAATTGGTGAAATAAAGTAAACGGGCTGCACAGCTTATGGAAACTGCTTTTTATCAAGATGATTTATTAACCATCTCCTCCCCTCGAGCGCCACTGCAGTTAGGGACACGATCCCTTATGACGGATGGAGCTAAAACTTTCAAATGTTTCGGAGAGTTTACTAAGTTTTTCAGAAACAGGGATGGGTCGAAGCGGTGTGGAATAATTCGTCTTGTTTGATGCACCTCTGAAATAAATATTATGACAGGCTACATGGCCGAGAGAAGAAGACACAACGTCACGCGCTGAGAAACTGCATCTAGTTTTGTCTTTCAACAGCGCGTTTAGAGCAGATAAAGAGTGGGATAAGCGTTCTTGAAAACTTCCTGTAGGCCGACCTGTTTAGGAAACGATGGGGCAAAGGGGTGAGATGAGTGTTATCTGAATGAGTCATTCCTGCTGCAGTGATGAGAGGATGTATACTGAAAACAGGACCTGCATGGGTCTTTCCGCCGCTCTTCATCCTTGTCAATCACTTCCAAATTTAACACCTTCAAGATGGAAGCTCATGTAGGGAGATCTGGAGAGTTTAAATAATGGTGGTAAATGTAGCACGATTTTGAGGACGTGGCAGTTGTGACATTTAGCAAAATGATTTCTTTATATATTTTTAATAGCGCCTTTCATTGTTATCGCTATCATCTTTTTTTTTGCTCTGCTAAAGATGCGTTACTTTGCATTGAAAATCATTTAGGCCCTCCGCAACTAAATCTGTCGTCTTCTAAAAAATATGTAAACAATAAAATACAAGTCAAAAATGTGTGATTGTGACATTCGTTCTTTAAAAAGAATTATTTTGACTTTTCACCAATAATTTGAAACATTCACATATCTACTAAAATATTCAATGGTATTTGGGCCCTATATGTTATTCAAACGCTTATTTAAATGTTACATTATGCTATATATATATATATCTTCCCCTTTCGATAATCACAAGCAATGTTAAAAATATGTGTTTTGTGTATTTATTATTGTTGTATACTCTTACAACACCAGGTCAACTTTTGTGTCAAATTATCTGATGTTCAAATCATAGTATTTAACATACATTAAAATAATGTAGGCTATATTAATAAAGCATATTAATTTCTTAAAACAGTAGGCCTACAGTATAAGCTATTTCATACTCATTGATGTGCAGTGTTTTCAAAGCGTTTGCTGGATGTGTTGTGCCTAACAGCGTCACTGTTAAAAAATAAAGGTTCCTAGAAAGTTAGTCGTCATCTATGGTTTTATAAAGAACATTAAAATTCGCAGGACCTTTCTATTGCACAAACGCTTCTTTGTAGTGTAAAAAGACTATAAAATATAAGACTGTTCTTTAAAAAAAGGTTCTTTTTTAAAACAAAACAGAACCTTTTTAATAACGCTAACCGCGGGGACACGCTTTATGACTAGCTGAAACATTATTTTCAAAAGTGTTGTATTTAACCAATTAAATCAAATCATTGATTTCAATATTTAATTAAATAAGAAATCTTTTCCTAATCCTTTCAATGCAGTAATTAGACTTCATTTATTAGTGCATAAACGCTACAGACTTGATAACATTGGGAAATTAAATTTAATTGAAAATATGTTGCATACAGAAATGTAATTTAGTCAAACTAACATCAATTAATCCTTAAAATATTTTGTGCCTTTTGTCATCACATCATTTGTCTTCCATTTCTCAGGGAATAACAGTTTTCTTTGTCAACTCATGTTCAGAGATTTGGCAGCGGATTAGTCAGGGTCAAAGAGTAACATGATTGCTCCCTATGGGAGTCAGACGACCCGTTTTCTTTTGGATGTCTCGGAATAGTTTTGACTACTTGCTCACATTGAAACGATGTTCATATGCTGACATTTCTCAAAGGGTTTGTCTCTATATTAATCATAATTAAAGAGGACTTTTGCAGCTGGCCCCTTCCGGCACTTGTGCTCACGGAATAGCCTACCTCTGGATGTGGAGTAAGTTGTTTTTTTGGGCAAGTGATGATAGTCAGTTTCCCAAGGACCATTCCCTGTTCAGGAAAGGCATGAGACGCCGTATATTCCCCCAATAATGCAACCTATAAGAATTCTGGCAAAAAAAACACAATTTCATACTTATTATTACATGAATTCTATTTAAGGTAATATGTAATTAAATGTTGCTATATTTTCGCATTATTTGACATTTTGTTATGTGCGTAAACGTTTCTTTACGTTTCAGCTCTATTTCCCTGAGTTGAATGCGCCCCCTTGCTGGCTGATTTAATATTACTGCAGGTGCAGCTTAATTCGTGCATTAATGCACTATTATATAGTGTACAAGAAAGTTTTTGCTTTCAGTCTTTTTAAAGAAGACAAAATAACTCTCCCGATCTCGTTTTTCTTGCACCAGTTTATTTCAGAAATAGCACTACATTTAGTAAAGATCATCAGATGTGGCCAAAAGTAGGCTACCACGTAATATGGGCTATTTATTCAATGCATTTATTAAGTTTGCTCGCAATATGAAGCAGATCAAATACCAAAGTCCCCAAATTCTCGAATTGCACGACTTTTAATTTCTACAATAATTTGATGTAAGCGATACTAGCGATTAACAACTAGAACCGTTAGAGGGCAGCAACACTCAATGTCAAGGAAAGTGTCTGTCCCAGAAAAGTGCCTGACATTGATTATTTTAAATGTATATTAATGAAATTACATTGGCTTCAAATTTGAATTCTATTGCTGAATTATTTCATATAATTGTTGTGTCGATCTTTACAAGTCTCTAGGCTATTGATCTATTTTCATTATTCATTCCTTCTTGCTTCAGGCCACCAATGCATTCTGAGCCTTGTGCAAGTTGGCAGACATAATAAAGATGAAAAATAAACAAACAAACAAATACTATATCAATAAACCCTTAAAGGTAAACGTTTCACCTTGAGTAAGACCTAGCATCTCTTGCTTTTTTTAGATGGAAAATAGTGGTAGCTTGGCAGCAGGCTCCTCTGTGAAACAGCAGAGACTTTATGATGTATTAGTCATAATGAACAGAGTACAGCTGTAATATAATGTATGAAATTTACAGTGCGCCGTGCCAGCCATCTCTGAAACCGGCCTCCGGGGATCTCTGGAAGCCCGAGTCTTTGACTGCTTGACCAGATCACCCACACCTTCGGCTCAGTAAATTCATCAGCATTCAGAATGGCCACTTTGTTGTGGCGTTCGGCTGTCATATATTAGGTGTAGTGCTCCAGCCTGAGAACTGGTTCGCCTGCTGCTTGACCACAGCCACCAGGGCCTCATAAAGCCTGTTTATAGATCTTCAGCCCTATGACAGGAGAGTCTGAGCCAGAGTGTAGGGGAGCTTGTTTACGGTGCGGTGGTCTCATTCCACTCCGGCGAGAGAGAGAGTGTTTTTCCCACTGCTGCCACGAGCTGAGCGTTTCTGCAGGAGGCTGGTGAAGGTGTCCACTGAAGCTCAGCCTGGCGCCAGCCCCATGCCACATGTCCTGGCGGCTTTATGTGCCAGTCAAGAGGAACATCAGATTATCAGCGCTGGCTACAGTTAACGTGGACCTAAGCAACACTGATGCTGAGCAACCAGATTCTTAGAAATTTGGGGTTTCGTGGATGTTTGGATTGAGTTTTGCTGTGGATAATGTAGTCTTCTGGGGCTCATCACCCTGTTGGTGTAAATCAAGCGGCAGAAAGTGCTTGTTTACAAGGACAATGTATATATCACCTTGTTCACCCAAAAATTTAAATTATGTCTGTCTGTATTTACTCACCCCTAAGTTGTTCTAAATCTGTATACATGTCTTTGTTCTGATGAGCACAGAGAGATATTTGGAAGAATGCTTATAACCAAACAGCTCTTGACCACAATTGACTACCACAGGAAAAATTGCTTAGTACATTTTTTTGTTCCGTTGAACACAAAATATATTTTGAAGAATATAGCAAAGAGTTCTGGGGCACTTTTAACTACCATTGTTATTTTTCCTACTATGGTAGTCAATGGTGACCGAGTACTGTTTGGTTACAAGCATACAAGCATTTGTCATGGTTCTGCCCCACCTTGTCTTGCTTCTCTTGACCTAGTGGCAGAACCTCTTGTTTTATGTGGAGAGTGACGTTTTGTCCCTGTTGGTCTTCCACTCTCTGGTGTGGCGTCTCTGTTCCCGCCCTTTCGTCTCCTCGTTATTGTTTGTTAATTAGTTCATGTCCTGCACCTGTCCCCTCTTGATTTATCCCCTTTATAATGCCCTTGTGTCTTCTGTCTCGTGCTGGTTCATTGTACTGTGTCGTGTTTGTGTATTGTGGTGAGTTCCTGTCTTTGAGTTAGTTTATTTTGTAGTTGTGATGTGTTTTAGTCTAGTCCTGTTAGTTTAGTTAGTCTTGTTCCTGTTTCCATGTTTGTTACTTTACCCCCACGTGGGTCTTTGTTTTGTTGCTTATTATTTATTAAAGTTTGTGTTAACCCCTTACCCGTTGTCTGCACTTGGGTCCTCTGTCCTTGTCTCCGTGTCACTCACCACCCATCGTTCATGACAGCATTCTTCCAAATATCTTCTAAGTGTTTATCAGAACAAAGACATTTGCACAGATTTGGATTTGAACAACTCGAGGATGAGTAAATGATGTCAGAATTTTTATTTTTGGGTAAACTGTCCCTTTAATGATACTTAGAAAGTAATTGGATGTGTAATGCACATCATAACTTATTTTTAATAAGAAAGTTAGTAATCCTTTGAAACAATGTTATGTTAAAGAATTCGAAAAGCAGTTCAAACTGTTGTGAAAATATTTTTATATGTTAAATTTATGACAAATGTCAAAATATATAGATGTTATCATAGCACAGAAATTCTAAACAACGTTGTCCACTGTACATTAAAACTGAGGTATTTAATGTCATTGAAATAAAAAATCCAAAATTACACATCTGAGTTAGAAATGAGCTTTAGTATTTATTTTTCTAAAACCGTTGGAACACATGCACATCTGCACATCAGAACACATCTGTATGGACATGAAATCTATACAGTAATGCCATTAAAATAGTTTTTTTCAGATTTCCTTGCATTCTTGTAACAATTCCTGAGTAAATAAAAATATATGATTAGTCAATGTAACTGTCATCATTAGGTGGACGAATAGCACGACTACATAAGCCATGGTGTCTTCATAAACCAACAATAAGTTCCAACCATCCTAATAATTAACCAATAACATGGCATTCATTTTACGTATTTCAGTCATTGTCAGTCATATCCTGAGCTCCTTCTGTAGACTGGAACCTGGTTTCTGGATCTTCGGCTAGTTATAGTTTCAGCTTCTGGCTCTTTTCAGTGGCTCTAAGTGAAAACGTCAATTTTTTAACTTTGAAACATCAATGTACATCTGTAAAGGCAGGCCTTCTTTCTGTGCTCTAAAGTTGAGTCTGTTTGGGTAATGTGAAGCAGCCATACACGTTAAACATAAATGATAGAATCAGTATTCTTTATCATACTTGGATGCTTGTGTTTATATTTTAACATATTTCAAAGCACACATCTAAATATAATGCTGAACTTACTTCATATAGAGGCTAGTATATTTTGACATTGTAATGTATTATATATATTTTACCATGGTCTATTTTGGGGTAAAGCCTCTATGTAATACTCACAGGGCACAATAAACTTATCTTCAGACATTCTTTTGTCACATTTAATTTCCCATCAAATTAGCACAAACCATTGCATGTGCTAGACCTGGACTTCAATCCTGTGCAGCTTGAATTAATCAAGTATTTCGAATAATTATTACACACACATTTCAGACTTTGAAACAAACAATTCAATGAACAAACGTATCTTGCATATCTACAGTCAGATGCGTAATTGGTGCAACAATGTAACTAATACAACAGCAAGCATTCTTGGAACTATATTACATAATCAGTACTGAATATGGAGGATATAATTAGACATGTTTATTTAAATATAGATATACATAGAATTATATGTACATGTTTTATATTCAAACATTGCATAAAGCATAAAATAAATAATAGAAGTGATTGTATCTGAAAAGAGAAATGCTGCATTAGACCGAAAATATAAGCACTGCTCGTCTACAAAATTAACATTCTTTCCTAGTATCTGTCGTATCAAAAAAGCTACACCACATATACCCTTTGAAATGTACAGTTTGGGAATTCTGGAATGACAGTTACAGGTGTGTGCGTACTGCATGTGACAAGTGGGCGGGTTGAATTGGATGATCTGCTCTCATTTGCTCAGTCTGTCAAGTTGGCGACTGGGTTAAAGGTGTCGTGGTTGTGACATCCTGTCATTTCACCTCCGAATGTCGCTGATCTTCGGATCTTCAGCGGCATCTAACCCGGCGCGCCGAGGGCTTTGGCTCCGACTTCTCGTGTGCGGGTTGAACCCACCCTTGCCAGGTTTGTCCTTGTCTCCTTGTCGAGAGCCTTTGTGGTGCTCCCCCTCTGAATGAGAGGAACCTGGACGTCGCTCGAAGCCCCCCGAGGGCCCTGACACTGGAGCCGTGGGGATGGACGAACAGAACCTCAGGCTGTCACACAAAGCGCCCCAGTTCTGCTCGCATTGCAGTCGTACGCTCCTGATTATAGCCTCCTTCACCTCCTCTCCACAGCTCAGCAAGATGTTCACCAGCTCTACGTACGGCCTAGGGAAATGGGATGATAGCGGTCAGTCGTGGAAAGCGAAAAGCTTATTCCTGCTGTTGCTGCTCTACTTACAAACGCTGACTAAAATGAGTCTTGTGACGATGTCAATCCCTGTTGTTTTGTTTTACCCACCAAAAAGCGCCTCATTGCTAGCCGGTTCGGTGCCAAATGAAAAGAGGCGCAAACAACTGCGATGAAAGGTTGTCACCATACGGCGACGACGTGACTACAACGACCTTTCATGAGACTGTAAAATGACATTTAACAGCTGCTACATCGAACATTATTTAATTACGTTGGCTGGATAAATAAATGACAAAACATTGTGCATTAGCACGCAGTTTACACAATATCTCTAAATGGAAAAGTACATTTGCAGCTTTAAAAAAGCAAGCTAAGATAATTGAGTCACACTCAATTCGTACATGCACACTTGCAAAGCTCTAAAGAAGCACACAAGCTGGTTACTGTACAGCCTGTGCCGTGGTATTTGCAAACAAAGGCGGAAAGGTGATACGTCGAGCGTGTAACCTACCCTTTAGGAAACAAGTCCTGGAAATGTATCATCTCCACCATGACATTGACGTTGTCTTTAGCAGCTGAGCAGAGGTTGTGTTTCATGTAGCACTCGCGTTGAAGCTGGAACACCATCTCCTTTATGGCCAAGCATTTTCGGCTGATGCAGCTAAACTTGTGCCTTAACCCGTGTGCCATGCACCTGAGTGCATCCTTGATAAAAGACTTTCCCTGTAAAACAAAGAGTCTTGTTAGATCTGCAGTCGTAATCTCTCGGTATTTCTGCTCTGTTGGATGACATGACCTAGTAAGATTTGTGTAACAAAACGATTATTGTCATATATGGAATTATATACATGCTCAGTCCTGCCCCTTTGCCGAGATTCAACTCTAATAAAACACACCCAAACGAACTTCGGTTCAAGCGAAAAATCAAAGGCGGCAGGTATGTTAGAAGTGTTTGAAAAGTTCATCTCCAGAAGCCAGACTGCAGAGATATTTCGCTCAAGCTTAAAGCCCTCTGCTTAAAATCCACCTGCACCACATGAAACAGGAGCTGCATTGATTGCGATGCCAGTTAGCTGAGCTTGGCTGCGAGGCCGTCCTCTGGCTGCATTTAAGGTATAAGAACCCCGTGGGAGAGTGGGGGGAGTCACGTGCGGAGCAGTGCTTACCTGCGAGTCGAACTTGCCAGCATTGTGCAGGAAGGTCATGCAGATTTCCTGCAGGCCCCGGATTTCACAGGAGTTGTTCTCGAAGCACTCAAACACGCCGCAGCCCACGTCTCCCGCACTTACAAGGCAGTGCTGGATCTCTGCTGTGGCCCCAAAATGAAGGGACAAGAGAAAGAGACAATGCATTATTAGAAAAAAATACAACGAAAGGTTTCTTTGTCCAAGACTTCCAATTGCAGAGCGAAATAGGCTTGATGCATCGTGCATGCACATGAATGCGGAGGCCTATTTTCGGTTGTGTTTCTCCTGTGAAAATTGAAGAACTGTATTTAGGGAACAAATTTAGCGGAGAGAGCACTGTGGTGATTAAGGTATGCTATTAAAGTCCATCAGACTGGGAGGCATCTCGCAGGAGATGTGGCAAAGCATGGTTAACTGTATATAGGGCATGAGGAGACTGCTTTTTCCTGATGTCTTAAGGTGAGTATCAGAGGACAACCAAAGCAATATAAAACATCCACACCGAATGTGTGTGACACAATAAACTGAATAAAAGGTTGCATTGTGTTTCAGAGATCTTCGAATATGATGCTCAAGAGCATCGTCTGTTCACGCCAAGAACGCAATTGTTCTAAATAAACTGTCCTAACGCACAAAAGCAATTCAAGAATCGAATCTGATCAACTGCAGAGGGGCACTTTTCTCAATAGTCGTATTTGCTGATTAAGTGCACTGATATTTAGACGCATCAGATCAACTCATAAAACCACATGTAGGATATACAGCGTTGGCTTAGACATTCTGGCACTTTGTATGGGCAAGTGCTTGGACAGAACTTGGAAAGCAGCCTTTACAAAACATTTAGAGATGTGTCTGCGGGTTACGTCCCGTGCCAAAAGACCAGTTGCCTGTTTGTCCCAAGTGAGTGTTGATTTGAACTGCATTAACAAAACATTTGTAGTTACACAGCTGAAACCAGAGGGTAAATAAGGCATAATGGTGATTTAAAGACTTTCATTTAACGTAACCAAAGCAACTCAAATGAGGTGAGATGAGCCAAACTAGGTTTTTATGAATATTTCGAATGCATGATGAATGGTTAATAAAATACAGTGTGAAATTTAAACTTCTTTACATTAGTGAAAAGTCAAAGCAATTGGCAAAAACGGCTCGTGAAAGTTTAACAGCTCAAGCTATTGAATTACACATTACGGTTTTAAACATTATCCTGTGCCTAAGGTTGTGGTGACTACTTTAGTCAGTACATCTCTTTCCCTTCTGTGGTGTTACAGTGAAAATCTTTCTTGATAAGAAATGAAATAGTCTTATTGTTTGTATTTGTGTAACATGCGTGCGCAAACTGACTGTCAATCACACGAATAAAACGGCGCGCGCGTGTGTCCTTATCAAGAGCAGAAAGATGAATAACACGGATCATGATTATTGTATCATTTTAAGGAAAACACACTCAAGTAAGTACCTAACGATTTTAAAGCACATCAATTGGACAGTTTACGAGACACGATCTTTCAAGACGTTGCCTGAAAATAAAACAACGAAGGGGAAATGCGCCGCAATCCATATCATTTGTTTTCAGTACATTTAAAGAAGTGAGCAGGTAAAAGTGAGACCCTGTCTGCAGTGCTTGCGTTGGCATTGGATGGTGCATTGTGACCATTGTGACCCACTGTGTCATATACAAACCTACTGTGGGGTCAGTATGTCTTAGCAAACTTATCCATTATGAACAAAACTTCCGGCTGAAATAATTTGAATGCTATCATTTAATTCTAACCCTAATTCTAATTGTCTTTATCGGAGAAAGGTTACGTTTTATCCACCTCCTGCAACATGTAGAGCCATTGCATCACTCAAATTAACTCGAAGGATTCCGCACAATTCCATAAGTTGTCCACTTGTGTTGTAGATGCTCTGTATACTGACCACGCTGTTATCTCCACTTTACGCAAAGATAACTGAGGACATCGTGCGTAAACACAAATGCACCCGAAAAGATATGCTCACACGTACGCGCACACAAACCTGGAAGAAATGTCACGGTATACATTACCTATCTTTGCCTACCTTGTGCAATGCTATTAATAGTTTACGAAGATATCGAATTTCTCTTTCCCCGTGCTCAGTATTTACGAGATATCGTTTTCTTTCGTATTCGGAAAGCGCAGCGCCGTGCGCGATAAGATGTAAATTGGTGCGTTTTGCGTTGAAATCGCGTGCACACTCGCTCGGCTCTGATATGCGGAGCACGTGCCCACGCGCACATAACTCAGTTCACGCTTTACGAGACTTCACGGCGTCAATACGCTTACCTGTATTCTGCAAGGAGAGACGTCCTTTCTGACTCGCCGGTTTCTCGGGGTGACTCTCGTGGACATCAACGTTATCCGTTCCCACCACTTCCCCCAAGACGGAGAAAAGCAGCAGAGCTAGTGCAAATTTGATGAACATCTCGAGGCTTGGTATAACAGTCAATTTTGTCGATAAATAATAAGATGTCACCCCCGGTATCTGATCTTGATGCTGACCGAGATGACAGAGAGAGAGAGAGAGTGAGTAAGTGAGAGTGGGAACGGGGATGGATGCTGGATATATTTCCCAGAGTCTGGGTGTCAATTTGGATGAAGGAGTTAAGCAGGTGTTGTCAGTCGTGCCTTCCGACCAATCAGAGACGCAGACCACCACGTCCAAGTTTTAGGGGTGTGTCTGGCGAAAGTTGTCTCTACTTGCCATAAACTAAACTTGTCAAATGTGAAATGTGGGTGAGTATTTACTCTACAAGTGCCTAATACGAGGTATCCGCCTGTCTGTGAACATGTGACATGTCCTTCAGCCGATCATGTCTTTGAGTTTATTTTTTCCCAAAAGTGAATATTTATTGTTCACAATTTTAATAGGTTGTAAGAATTAATTTCTGGAGATCAATTTATAAAGCACAATCATCTAACAATGTCTTTCAGATGATGGCTGTTTAGTAAAACGTATTGTCATAAAAACGTCATTCTTTTATCCTCCATCCTTTTGTGACTGCATTGTTTGTTTGTAAGAGGATGTTTTGTTCTATTGGATTTTTGTTAATTCAGTACAGGGATTAACTAGAATGCAACTATAACACTTTTGAAATTAAATATTATAATACATGTATAAAGGATTCAAGATTCCAAAAATAAATGAATCAAAATGAAATGTAATATGGTTTTGATGAATGACATTGAATATTGGAATTTGGTAACCAATGATTATATTAACGAAAACATTTTTTATACCAGCCAATGGTGCTAACTATATTTCATAATAGTCATAACAGATCTTATATATTAGCCATAATATAATATAATACAGTCTTAATATAATAAATATGCCAGGATGCGCATAGCTCCGAAAACAGGACAAATTTGATAATGTATGGCAGGGATTGCATCATTCTAACGACCCCCTCAAGGCAGCTGCCCTCAGTCAAAGCAACACAAAAGCCATAGAGACATACTGTACATGGGAACAAATCTAACACATACGATTCAATCAGAGGCTATATATGTGTCGACTCTGTTCATCTAAAAGTTTATTTCAGGAGAGGTGAAATGTTACAGTGTGCCGTGGCGACGTTTATACATTGTATCCACGTGAAATTGTTTAGTATGATACAGGTCGCATTGTGAGTACAAGTCCTCTCATTTGTTACATTTTATCAGAAAAACACAGAACATCTTGATTTACTGTTTGGTTACAATGGTTTGTGATTTGGGATGCACTTCAAGTCGTGAAAATTTATCGCATGAGAGAAATAAGGGTTAAATTAGACGCAGTCCATCCTTGTGGGTTTAGACCTACTGAGAAACTGTGAATTGAAATGGTTTCTTACGCGGCCACCCGTAGGCGGAAAAAAATATGAAGAGCGCTGAAGACGGAGACAAACAGATCAACACCTTGTCGTGCTGTGAGGAGAATAAAACAGCGCTGGACTGCCTAAACCTTCAAGCACGAAAAATGAAAAATATCTGGTTTTGCAGTTCCCCGAGCGTTGCTCTGCAGGAAATGTGAGAAGGAATAAATTCACGGCTTCGACAGGCACTCGACCTGCCAGTTCTCCATTAAACAGAGAATGTATGGCATTTAAAGAGTGAAGCCCTCTAAGAAAGTGTACGTTTCTTTCGGAACATCTCCGCCTGGACTGTCCTATTACTGAATCGGGAAATGTAGGAAATCCAGCCTATGATGCGCGCACACCCTCAGTCTCCACCAATCAGCGCGCGTGCACAGACCGCAACCTCGTAATGACGCGTCACCACAGACGACTGGAGCGCCGAAAAAGTGCTGATGATTTACCCTCACATTTTGTACTTTCGAGCGTGTCTCGGGGAGAAAAACAGAACAACGCTGCAGCCCGAAATGTGGTATTACCGAACGAAATGATATATTTATTTGAATGCCGTCTCAATAATTTCAGAGCGGAGTCATCCCGCATTATCAGATGCCGCTCGGTAATTAAATGCAATCACATCTGCGTATACCGAGATGTTTGGACCAGACGCAAACCATGCACAAAATCCATAAACATCTCTGGGGTCTTTCATCATGCTGCAATTTATGTCTTGCGTTCACTGAAAATGCCAGTTTTGCTCACAGATTGCACGAGGCTTGTCACCAAGAGTGATTAATACTGAGTGCTTATTAATACTTGGCAGCGCAAACGCATGATGCATCATATTGAAATGCACCGATTTCTGTTTCGCAGACCTTGCATTTGACGTTCTGTCACCGTGTTGATGTTATCTCAACCCCTAAACCGAATTAAAGTGATTTCCGTAATCCTAATGTGGTGTCGCTGACCGCTGACACCCTGATGATTTGGGTAGTATTAAATGAACGTGCTGCGCGGAGCTGGAGTGTTAGAGGCATCTCACATATCCCAAACTGCCTGCACCATGCGCAGGGCCATTAATCCCACATTCCAGGGGGCTCTGAGTGATCCTGGAGGAAATGGAGAGGGTACAAGAAGCAGAGAAGGGTGCTCGAAGTGAAGAAGACCAGGCATGTCAAGAGCTTCTTCCAGGAACGGTGACAGCGGAGAAAAAATGTCACAGCAGACGCATTTCGGCGTGCTGGAAAGAGATGCCGTGTTTTCGAAACGTGAAAGCGCGCTGGTGCATAAACTCACCTGACTCGTGAAAAGAGTATTTTTACAAGGCAGGCACAATTCGCCAAAAATGCACTTTCACTCCAAACGTGTGAAAATAGTGCCTTGGACCCCAGCTTTTACTGGCCTCGAACAATGCGCTATTATAGAGTGTTTTTTATACTGTGATTTATATTGCAGCAGTGTTGGCAGATTACAGATATGCCCTCCAGCTCATTACAGTCCATGTTGCTTTCCCACTGCAGCACAATAGACTTGGTGAGAAAAGAACGAGCTCTGCTGATGCTTCCGTGTGACCCTTGTGACCCGGGTTGATGTTATTTCTGTTTTGGAACGCTGTGGAACGGACACGCTCTCAGTGTGGGACGACAATGCGCTCGGACACGATAATGAGCATTGAACCTGGAGAGCCGGAAGGAAAATGAGAATGACCGATTTGGGTCGGTGTCAAGAATTAGAGAAAAGCTTTTGTTATGTAAGCCAAGATTTGGATTTCATTCGAAACCACTCCTGGGTAATACTGTTTTGATCCCGTAACGCTGCGTAATGAAGGATGCTAAATTTATCACTGTGGAGAGCCGGAGATGACAAGCCAACACACTGTGACACACTTACTCCTCATTAGCGATGAATAGCACATTGTGGTGGGTCTGAGATCTCAAAAGTTCATTAAAACTTTTCCTCAGAGCCTGTGTTTGATCTTTGTCAATCGAGAAAACATTGGGTGCCTCCTGACCCACATTGATGCGTAGCCACCGGATGGGGAACGAATCGACAATGCTTCGAGGGAGAGAGAGAGTTTGAGTTTCATGTTCATCTAGTAACAAAATGACATGAATCCAAACAGTTGAGCTTAGTAATACTGTCATTTTCCACTCATTTTCTGCATAGGTTGCAAAAATCCAGAGAAAAGGTGAGCAAATGCTGTAAGTCAATGGGGTTTTCTGACAGAACTTGTTCAAACAAGGTTTATAATGTTCACGACAGCTGCGACGGTAACATAAAGAACTCTAAACATGGAAAACTTGCTAATCTAGCAGCTGACTATACAGAAATCATTACAGAGGTTGTTTGAAGACATGATTACACCCTTCACCCCAGATGTGGGTCATACGAATGCTTGCAAAGCAACATAGATGCCTTCTCATGTGCCACCATGGCCTATGTGACTGAGAGGGTGTATAAGGACTGGTGGGGGGGTTATTTCGCTGATTCTGCCTGAGGGACAGGAAGGGCAGCATTAGACACCTTTACTTTTCCCGCCTGGAATTGTGGGGAGGGGACATAACCAGGGTGGGAATAAGTATACAGGCCTTTTGTTGGACGGCAGGGTGATTGTCCTGCACCCTCCCCCGCTAAAAGCCATTTCTTTTTATTGAATTTGAACGCAGAATGTTCATTTTGGTTCTGCAATATTGTTTTATTAGAACTACATATATTCCAAAAAAGTATATAAATTATCAATGACGACAAAGATATAGTGGCAAAAGTGATACTTCACCCAAAAATGAAAATGATGTCATCATTTACTCACCTTCGAGTTGTTCCAAATCTGTATAAATGTCTTTGTTCTGATGAACACAGAAAGATATTTGGAAGAATGCTTATAACCAGACAGATTTTGCCCCCCATCGACTACCATAGTAGGAAAAAATACAATGGTAGTCAAAAGTGCCCCAGAACTGTTTGCTGTCCTACATTCTTCAAAATGTCTTCTTTTGTTTAACAGAACAAAAAAAAATGATTAAGTAATTTTCCTACTATGGGAGTCAAAATCTGTCTGGCTTCCAAATATCTTTCTCCGTGTTCATCAGAACAAAGACATTTATACAGATATGGAACAACTCGAAGGTGAGTAAATGATGACATCATTTTCATTCTTGGGTGAAGTATCACTTTAAGTCCTATTTCAATTTTTTGTACTGGTCTGTGCAAAATCAGGTTTCGAAAGTGCATCAATCATTTTCTTTGTGCCATATGAATTACATCCAGTGATCTTTCTATAAGAACAATATCAAAATATTGAACCACTTCTTTATTGATGGGGGTCCAGAATGATGTTTTAGTAAAACTTCCCCTTTACTGTTATATATCACTACTGTCCTTCTGAAAACCTTGTATCACCATATTTCATGATTTTTATTTTGATCATAAATCATTATTATTAGTCACACTTCAGTTTTGGAAATATCTAACCACTAAAAGATATTAAAGGTCCAATGTGTATTTTTTGTGGGGATCTATTGACAGAAATGCAATATAATATACATAACTATCTGTTCATAGGTGTATAAAGACATTACATAATGAAGCGTTTTTTTTATGATCTTAGAATGAGCTACTTCTACATACTGTACGTACACCATGGGTCCCTTTACATGGAATTCACCATGTTTTTTTCTACAGTAGCCCTAAACAGACAAACTGCTCTATAGAGCGCGCTTTGTAAAAACGTTATCTCCTTCAGGAAAGAAGTGAAAATGAAGACATCTTAGTTCTGCGCCAGCCACCGTAATGCTTCGGAAGGGAGGGGTGGAGTGAGCCGTTGGTTGCAATGCGCAACTTCACCGCTAGATGCCGCTAAATTTCATACACTTTACTAAAAAAGTGCTCTTCAACTTTTACAATGCAGTTTATAATTGAAAGGGTTTTTAACATTTCTTGAAAAACAGTGAATTTGAACATCCAAGGTTTCAGAAGGACAGCGACGATATGCAGCCTACCTGTCTCCATCCTTCCTTTCTTCCCCAGTATTTCCATAAAAACTGGACAGGTGAACTCTTGAAATTATGTTTGAATTTTATTTTAATTTAAGGTGTGTGATGTAGTCTACAAGATTGGTCAGTTCTATTTTTGTCTCTCTGAAACAGCATTTCGTAATCTGCTGTTCAGCTGAGCTCAGGAATTCAAAACCTGACTTCAACTTTTCTCTTCACTCTCTGAACAAATATACCCTTGTTTGCCTCCTTGTTAAAAATATGTTGTTTTTAATTTGCCTCACTGGAACTGGTTTATCGTTTGAAAATTGTGTGGCGACATCGTGGCCTGCGACCAAAGAAAACCACCGACTGCTCACTGAAGATTAGCATTGAATGATGTGACTCATTTTAAGCCAATCCTGTTGTGTCCTCAGTTTTTCAGATTCGACGCACAGAAGTCCTATTCGTATACAAAAGCATATAAACCCAGAGGGAGTGAAGCATATTACAGCCCTGCAGCTTGCCACACTTATGTGCTGGCACAATCATTACATTTCACATCAGCTCTCTGACCAGACGGTTTTCAAGAATGTTTTCCACACAGAGTTGTAATTTCATAATGGACGGGAATTTATAAAATGTATGCCAATTCATGATGGGCAAAATGTCCTGATAAGAGTCTAGACTGGCTCTGGATAATGATAGGTCAGTCATATCAACCTTATTCACAAATGAATTGCAAGACACCCTAATGACATAAAAAAGACGGCATCCTTGCTGCAATGGCGATGATGTTATTTACTGAGTTCCTTACGGCTTGAGAAAATTGACTCTGTAATCTTGATCTCCCAGACCTTTGTATATGTTTTTTCCTCTTTGTCTGTTGGCACGTGTTGTGTTTTTCCGAAGGCAGCAAGCTTGGACATCGAGACAGATACAAAGATCCCAGAGAGGCAAGCTTCCAGAGGAATTTGGGGAATGCTACCTCATAATTATGACATCTGAGGTGCTCTTGACTCCGTCTCCTCATTTTCACCACATTGTACAGACGAGTCAGTAGGGTCCGATCGCAGACCCAAAAAGGGAAACAAAATATGCCAACAGGAGGACAGGCAAAAGCTGAGTTCCAATTCACAGTGTCAGAATATAACTAAGAGAGGACCAGACAGGAGAATCGACAGGAGAACCTGTCTATGTATGGAATCTCGTGTGTGGTTTTTACGGGGCGGTTATAAACAGATCTGCTGTGAGGCTTGTTGGTCATGGAGCATTTTTTGTCTCAACTGCCAAGACCATGACACATCTTTCTGAAAGGGATTTGATAAAAGAGAACGGTGACATCAGATGCCACTTGAATGAAGCGGAGCAAGTTTGACACGTCCAAGTCACTTGGCCTCCTGACCTAGAGGTGAAAGTTCAACATCTATCATAGTTTCCTGTGGAAAGCTTACATAGGAGATCTCATCTGGCCATGAGCAGTGCGATGGACTTCACATGGCTTACTACGACACGGTCTTGTGAAACAATGCAGGCGTGTGAGGCTTATCCAGCTCAGACCACCACCGATACAGAAGCTCTGTTTGATTTCAGAGATCTTCTCTCCAGGCTTTTGCTAATACTTTCCTCCCACAAATCTTAGAACTAGAGGTGTCGGAAAAATGACATTTTAAGTCAAGATAATGTATTGATATTTTTCACGCCCGGATTTAGTATTTTTAGTTTTGTTTTTCACATGAATATTATTGAGAAAAGAAAGACTGGACACTATTCAAAGCAAGTCTGTGAGAAGATAAAATATATTGTAGATTAGATGAACCCATGTTCTTTCTGCACAAAACATATTTAGTCAGAAACAGACTGTTCGCAATATATCGCAGTTTTGAACAACCAAAAATGAAACATAAACAATCACAATATTAACACGTTATGACCCAGATATCAATATTGTATTGCCAAGTCTGCTGATTTTAAAGGGATACTACACCCAAAAATGAAAATGCTGTCATCATTTACTCACATTCAAGTTGTTCCAAACCTGTAGAAATGTCTTTGTTTTGATGAACACCAAGCAAGATATTTGGACATTTCTGTGACATCATTGATTACCATAGTAGGAAAACTAAAATGGTAGTCAAGGGTGCCCCAGAACCTTTTGCTGTCTTGAATTCTTCAAAATATCTCATTTTGTGTTCAACAAGACAGAAATGATACAATAATGTTTCCTTCTATGGTCAGTTGCTAACATTTTTTCTAAATATCTTGGTGTTTATACAGGTTTGAAACAACTTGAGGGTGAGTAAATGATTTTCATTTTTGGGGTGGAGTATCCCTTTAAATGATTTGGACAGCTTATCTATCTACAAATTTCAGAATAAAATCACTAATCATCACCATTTTCTTCACTTTTTCCCTTTTGTACTGACTCTGCATGTGTCCATTCAACTATCTCTCTCTCTCGTTCTTTCTCTCTGCTCTCATTCTCTGTGGGAGTCCTGGTGTTGTGGAGGGGGGGACACGTCAGAGACATGCATAGCAGTGAGAAATATGTGGTAATTATTATCTTCAGAATGGCCATCTGTCATCTATTCCCCTGCAGCTATTTGCTGCTCCCACATTCTTGGTCCTGTGAAGCTGGGTGAGAGAGATGATTTGTAGGGGTTCAAGGCTGTTTCTCTGTGGTGTCAGGAGGACGTCGGTGTGAGGATAAGCATCTCTGTCCTGCCTGACACTGGGCGTTTGTGAAGTGACTGAGATGAGGGGACTGTGGGGGATATGGTGGGGAATCAAGCATCTTACCTCAACCACAAAAGGTTATTCATGCCATCGAAGAACCATTTCTTTCTTTGCATACAGAAAGGTTTATTATCAGCTGCAGTAAATTAAGAAAATATTTACATACTAAATCCATGATGATTGTCAAACAAAAGTCTAGGGATGAGGTCTTCAAATATGCCCTGTTCCTCTCGCTCCAGTGGGAAAAACATCAACACAAGAAATAAAATCATCATGCAAGTGTTACTCCTTATTTCATGCTCCTCAATAAGACAATTGAAAACGCTCCAAATGTCGAAGGGCATATGGTGATGTCAAACTTGTTATTTGCATAAATGTGCACTTGTTTTTGTATGGTATGTTATAGTCTTGCTGCTACGTAGATGTCTTGGCAGCTCTAGCAACACACTAATTACTTTTATTTTATGTTGAAATGCAATAAAACAAGATTTACGAGACAGCAGGTATAAGGCATGTTGCTCAAATCTTGAGACATTACTTTTGATGTGCAGTAGCCAATTTACGTGTGATCGCTGGAGGGCAAAAAAGACATTCTCAAAAGTAACTCCGTGTGAACATAAGTTTTTCTTTTCGATATGTTGCATGTAATGATGCTTCAATATACTGTAAGGATGCTTTTATGTCTACTATCAATGCAACTGAATATAATCAACACTGTATTACAATCACAATATATTGGAGGTGCCAACGTGTCCCGTTTTCATTGCAAACCACTAAACCCAGACCCTGAACCTGCAGGGAAAATCCAGGTTATGGGGTTCTGCAGCATGCTGTATTTGAACTTATTCCCTACGAACTCATATGAGAGATAAACGGTCCACAGATGTGGCTTTTCTTTTATACAAGAGCCCAGCGATTCAGAATGATATTTTATTGACTTATTAAACGTTAGCGTCAATAGAGTCCTCTCTGAGTTACACAGACTGTGGACCCATAAACCAAAGGGCCGCAGGCGCTACTGTGTGTTTGTTTTTCTGTCAAGGGAAAGCAATGAGTCACCACAGTTAATGTTGAGATCATGTCACCCCACGCTGTGTTAAAAAGAGACATGTCACACGTACTTCTTCGAAGTCAGGCCTGCTTTCCTAGAATGTTTGGGAGTAAGTCACTAGATATAACGGCAATGGCTGCCAGGATCTCAGAGGCATCAGGTCACCGTATACTTGGCTCTGACCCAGTTAAGATTTATTGAGGAGTGACTTGATATATTTATATATGATTGATGATACTGTATGTTATTTTTTAAAAGATTTAAGCCCATTTAACTTGATTCTCTTGTAGATTGAATTTAAATTGTTAGATTAATGTAAGTCAACATTAAATCAAAAAAGTTTTTTTTTTCATGTAATAGTGCAGAGCTTATTATAAAAGACCTGTCTGTTCAGGGGCCTCATTTATAACCGTTGCGTACGCACAAAACATGCCCTGAAAGAGGCGTATGCCACTTCCCACGCAAAAGATGGGATTTATAAAAACAAACTTGACGGGAGAATGTGCGCACCTGCATGCAAACTCTGACCCATGCGTACGCACATTCTGGAGACAAGGGGTGACACAAATGGTGAGTTAGTGAACTTAGATTGCAGAAACTAAGATTGATAAAAACGATTATAAGCATTAATGCCTCACACGCATTTAATTTGACCTCATATCGTTAAAGATCCACATTATCACGAAGATGAAATCTGCAGAGTTATTTGCGCTTGTATTGAGCGATAATTGTTTCATGCACCTTCTTGTAAAATCCAAAACTCAAATCTTAAAGGGGTCATATGGTGGAAGTACGTGTTTTTCTGTGTCTTTGGTGTGTTATAAGTTGCCCATGCATGTATTAGACACGTAAAATTACACAAATGAAAGTGTGGGAAGAAAAGATGCATTCTATCTAAAAGCGAATGCTCACCCAGACCTGCCTGAAACGCCTCGTGTAACCACACCCCCACAAATCTACGTCAGTTCGTGGTATGATTTGACTAAGACCGCCCAAATCTACACGTAGTTAAGGTGGGCGTAATTGTAAATCTCATTGTATCACCTGTCAGTACAATTGCTTTGGAACCTGATGCACTGAATATGGTAAGAGGCGTTACATTTCCGTGAAATGCTTGCAGTATTCGACCAATCACTACGCACTGGTGAACTGGCCAATCATAGCACACCTCGCTTTTCAGAGCGATGAGCTTTGTAAAAAATCAGCGCGTTTCAGAGAGGCGGGGCAAAGAGGAGATACAAACATGCATGGTATGTGAAAAATACAACGTTTTTTAAACTTTAAATGGTGTATACACATTGCGTTACATCTAAAACAAACAATAATATTCGTTTTAGGTGTGCAATATGACTCCTTTAAATAAAAATTCAATCTAAATATTTAATCAGCGCTGTCTCACCATCACACTATGAGCGCACGAGGAGGAGATGATCTGACTGAATAGGGACAGCATCAAATATGATAACTGCAGAACACAGTGTAATTAAATACTAAGTATATTTTCTTTAAATACTGAGCATAATCATCGAAGTCTGAAAATTCAAATTCAAGCTCTCGCACAATCATTTCTCTTTATGTCCTCGTTATCAGTCCTAATTATGTTCATAACAAAACCGGAATGAAGAAACATTCGTCTTTTACAATTATGTCTTCAAATGTTATCTCAGGTGTAGGACACCACTAATTAATGATGTGATTTTAATGAGGTGTTAATGATCAGTCTAAATGCTGTAAACATTTAAATGCTGCAGAGACCTTCTTTGGCTTTAATATAATAATAATTATTAATAATTATAACAATGATTAATTTGGAAATCTCAGTGAATCTCATGTGTGGCCATTTGTGATTTCGTTACGGAGATAAAGGATAGGATCGGGTGTTTTCAGCAGTTTTACATCATGTTTTGTTATTTTTCTATGGCATCTGATAGCGGTTGGACCCGGAAACGTCCATTATGGTGTGTGACGTCAGGCTTAACAAGCGGATTGGATGCCAGGCTTATTAATATACGAATCAGCATTCATGAGGTGTTTTGTATTGACTATTTATGGGTAAAAATGGGCGTGTACCGGGCGGGATATGAGGCTGATTCATGTATGCACACTTGCAGGTGATCTGTGATTTACAAAGCGAATATTGCTTACAGGTGTGCGTACGCACGGTTTTATAAATCTGAATATTTTTTGGCGTATGCTATTTTTGGTTTTCGGGCGCACGTACACTTTTAGTAAGGATCACTATGGACAGTTTTATAAATGAGACCCCTGGGGCCTCATGTATAAAACTCACCGTAGGTTTCATCCTTAAAAGGTGCGTACGCACAAAAGTTTTCAGATTCATAAAACCATACGTACGCCAGAACCTGCGCAAGGTTCACTTTATAAATCACAATTATCTGAATATTGTGCGCAGGTGCATGTGCTTATATCTTACCCAAATCTCGTCCCGAAATAACCATATATGGAGCTAAAGACCGCCTTTTTTGAATATGTATGATCTCTCCTGCATATTATGACCGGTGTAAATTTTCAGCTATTTGTTGGGTTAAAAATGGAAGAACAAAAACAAAAAGCAAAAAAGACAAACTTCTCAGACTGCGAGATGGAGGTACTGCAGTGCTGTCTGAGGTGGTGGCCAGAAAAAATATTTTATTTGGTGGGCTCTCCGCAGGCATTTCCAATAAAAGGAAGACTGTAGAATGGGAGCAGGTAACAGCAGCAGTCAATGCTGTTACCTCGGTGCCTCGCACAGTCCATGAGACCAAAAAAAATGGTCCGATATAAAAGTTGTAGGCGCAGTGTTGGAACAACTGGTGGTGGTCAAGGAACCACTGACCTCTCAGCCTTTGATGCAAGGGTGGGTGCAGTTATTAAGTAGAGTTATTCCAGAATTTAGGGGTGATACGGACATGATTTGTGCTGAAGGTGGTAAGTACTTGATTTATATAAACATTATAGAACAGTTTTTGTCTGTTTTAAATTCTGCTCTTAAGTATTTTTATATAACCTTAGGTTGTCGATTCCTAACTAAATTTATTTACTGATAATTTAAATAAGTAAACCAACTCAAATTCTGTGGAAGTGAAAATGTCCTAAAATATCCCAATGACAAATATAGCAATGTAGATGTAAAAAAATATGTATTATAATACATAAAAATGTATTAAAATAGTCGATTGTCCTGTTTTTTCCAGCACGAAAAATGTAATTTAAAAAGGCAAAAGTGCAAGTCATCAAGTGCAAATTTATTTTAACAATGCAACCTTTATTTTTCAAACATTTTTAATGATTAAAGGAACGGTTGATCCTGGAATGCCTACAAGTCCAGTCTGTGGTCCAACTGGGGTAGACAAGGGATGTAGATCCTATGCGCCACCATGCTGTGTGCCACTGCCATCCAGTGCGCCACCGCCACCATCCTGTGTGCCGCCTGCTTCCAATGCTCCTCCGCCACCATCATCCAATGCTCCTCCGCCACCATCATCCAATGCTCCTCCGCCACCATCATCCAATGCTCCTCCGCCACCATCATCCACTCCAATGCTCCTCCGCCACCATCATCCAATGCTCCTCCGCCACCATCATCCAATGCCCCTCCCCCACCATCATCCAATGCTCCTCCGCCACCATCATCCACTGCAATGCTCCTCCGCCACCATCATCCACTCCAATGCTCCTCCGCCACCATCATCCAATGCTCCTCCGCCACCATCATCCACTCCAATGCTCCTCCGCCGCCTTCATCCAATGCTCCTCCACCGCCTTCATCCAATGATCATCCGCCACCATCATCCAATTATCATCCGCCACCATCATCCAATGTTACTCCGCCGCCTTCATCCAATGCTCCTCCGCCGCCTTCATCCAATGCTCCTCCGCCGCCTTCATCCAATGCTCCTCCGCCGCCTTCATCCAATGCTCATCCGCCGCCTTCATCCAATGCTCCTCCGCCGCCTTCATCCAGTGCTCCTCTGCCGCCTTCATCCAATGCTCCTCCGCCGCCTTCATCCAATGCTCCTCTGCCGCCTTCATCCAATGCTCCTCCGCCGCCTTCATCCAGTGCCCCAGCAACCCCATCCTGTGCGCAACCCAGTACATTCTCATCCTTTGTGCCACCACTGAGCATTGATAACTCAAGGCGCGTACTAACAGAAGAAATTATGCAGACCCAGCGTCACATGGTTCATGCTGTTAATGCTGTTTGTTCAGGACTAAAAGACAAAAACAATTTTGTCAGAAATAAGTGGTTCACTTAAAGAACTTGTGAAAAAATAAAAATGTTTGAATTCACTTGCCTTTTCACATTCCATTTATTACATTTACAGTAAACGCAGCTGTATTGCCCTAGTATTGTGCACTGCATTTGGACGGCCAGGGTCGGGTTCATTGCCGTCAGTATCGGCGTTCAGTGGAACAGGTAGCCTATGTGTTTGAGCGATGTTGTGCAACACTGCGTAAGCCAACACAATGCGGCAAACCTTTGTAGGGCTGTACAATACTGTGCCACCAGACCTATCCAAGCACCTCCAGCATCCTTTTAGCAGACCAATAGTGCGTTCGACCACTGAACGGGTCCGACAATGTTTGTCGTTATAGCGCCTTTCTTGTTCGGTTTGAGGTCTAGTTAGTGGAGTAAGCAGCCAGGTTCTGAGGGGGTAACCACTGTCTCCTGAGAGGTAAAACATTTTAAAAGGTGTGCTTTAAAGATATTTGCATCATTACACACAATTACACTCCCCCTGCTGCCGACTTACCAAGTAGCCATCCATCACGCACAGCTCCTGTTTGCAGTCTGTTTCCTACACTGCTGTTGGATAAAATGTAGGAATCATGAGTTGACCCAGGCCACCTCGCAGCTACTTTTGTCAGAGACATATGCGCATCACATATGATCTGCACGTTCAATGAGTGAAAATGTTTGCGGTTAACGAAAGCAAATTCATTCTCAGATGGTGCCTTTATTGCAACATGAGTGCAGTCAATAGCACCGATTACATTGTGAAAACCATTGCATTTTGATGTTGGCCTGATCAGCTTGCGTGTAAGGAAAACGGATATATCGGGGTGCCATCCCTATGGCATCCCATACATGTGGCATGACACGGCTCAGGGATGACTGTGACATACCCGATCGGTCTGCCAACTCTCGCTGAAAGTACCAGTGGCCAAGTGGCCTAATGTTGTCAGCACTTGTAAAGGAACAGACAGAGCGTGGGTTCTCCGTGAGGTTCGTTCCGATACTGGCTGTAATTCAGAACACAATTCCAAGAGGAAGGCTCTTGGGAATCGAAATCGGTTGATGAGCCCTCATCATCATGAGCCAGGTAATCTTCACGGTCCCTGAAAACACACTCTCTCCATAGAGCGCATTGGCAAGGTCTTCTAACAGCGCTAGCGCATCAATTGTCATGATATGTTGTATACTGCGCACACACACACACCTTTTTATAGCCCATTTATTGAAGTAAATAAATAATTTCTAAGTATTTGCACCTGGATAAATAGGAAATGTAATTTGAATAATTATCTACTTGTGTGATTGATGCAATGTAGCCTAATCAATTGGGTGGTGTAATAGGCTAAATAAAAGAGGACTTATTCATTTTTAATAGTTTATTACTTGGCCATTTGGTGTCACCAAATCACATACTCTTCTAAAAGTGTGCGTACGCACGGTCTAGAGCATCTGTACGGTGCGCACATATTTACGGCAAGATTGTTTTTTATAAATCCGGATGCGTGCGTCGAAAACAGCGTACGCACATTTCTATGCCCATTTTGTGCATACGTCTCGTTTATACATCAGGCCCCTGGTCATTATTTTCTTTCTTGTTGTGTCCTCATAATCTTTACTAAAAATCCCCTTGGTCTGAGGGCGGGATATATTGATTGTTCAATGGCCAGGCTTTCAACAATCCAATCAATTCCCGAAGGACGAACTAAAGCACCACCCTATTCCAAAAGAATTTTCACTCACTTCAAGGTTACCTGTCACGATCCTGTCTGTTTTTTCCCCGGTAGTTTGGACTTTTAGTTTGTTTCTTTTGAGTTCCTGTCCTGTTTTGTAGTCATTTGTAGTTCTTTTGTTCATTGGTTCCCTGTTGATTGTCTCCCAGGTGAGTCTTGTTAGCCCTCTTTAGATCGCGTATATGTGTGTTCCTTTGTCTAGGGTTGATTGTTGTTAATGTTACGTTGGTGTCTGTCTTGTTTATTTTTGGATGTTTGTGATTACCCTATGGATTATATTAAAAAAACTGCATTTGGATCCTCTCTCTGTCTTCACTTGCTGCAACGTAACATTACCATTTGGAAGAAAACACCATTGTCAACTTCTGTTTCATGCCGACTTAATGATTTTATGACGTATTTATGACAGACTGATGTCATTCATTAAATTAACTTGATTCTCCACAGAAATGCATGTGAAAATGTATTTTTAAATGTATCCTCAGAACTGGGAAAGAAACATGTTTTATTGAACAGGGTCAGTATTAATACACACAAATCTCCTGAACGGTGACTTGACAGAAAACTATTTTTTACTGTAATGCACCATTACTAATACTAAAATAAGTTTTAAAAATGTATGATGTAATGAACATCTATGTCCCATCAGTTCTTATTGTTATAAAAATATTCAGGCTCAAGGGCTTATGGGTAATTCTCATTGCATTTTGAATTAATTGTTTATTTTAAGTTTTAAAGGGGTCATTTTGGATGGCTAAAAAGAACATTGTTGTTTGTATTTGGTGTAATACAGTGTGTTTATGCGGTTTACGGTTAAAAAAACATTAGTTTTCACATACCGTGCATTACTGTTGCTCCTCTGTGCCCCGCCTTTCTGAAACGCCTCGATTTTTAACAAAGCTCATCGTTGTGAAAAGCGCTGTGTGCTCTGACTGTCCCGCTACCCAGTGCGATGTGATTGGCCGAATACCTCAAGCATGTGGCGGAAATGTAACGCCCCTTACCATATTAGGAACATCAGGCGTCAAAGCATTTTGACAGCTGATAATGTGACCGGTGCCGTGTGAGTTCAAGCCCGAATATGATGCAGAAAATGCATTTGACCAAGCGGATTAATCAACTTTGCCAGCGCGACTTTGCCAGCGGAGCTTAACAGATCGGTAAGGTTTTATTTTTAAAAACTATTAGGTTTATCAATTAGCTTACTATGCTAACTTCTTGAGCAGCCTTTGACGCTGTGTCTCGACACAACGCGACAAGGTAAATAAAACATATTATAGGCATATGTTGCATCCAGCGGGGACATAGTTACTGAATATAATGACTTGTATTGACTTTTTTCGTGTAACAGCCAGAGGATGGATTTAGCCTCGTAAATATAAAACAATTTCTGCATTTGTGATCGTAGGACCGACAAAAAGCTTACGTTTGAATAGTCAGTTGCAAATTCTTTAATAATGAAAACGTACTACAGGAGAAGCGGCAGACTGTCTTTACAAAGTTGGATTTGCCCCACTTTTTAGAAACCGCCTTTGTGCACAACCAGGTGTTAATGTGCTGCATCGGATTTTGGAGTTGTGCTGTTTTGGAACAGTGTTGTAAATAAAACTCAACCACCGATTTCTAATTGTGTCCTCGTTTGGAAGACCCAACAAAGTAGTTTTTCATTTGTAATGAAACACTCAGCGTCTCCACGACATGGCGGCAGCAACAACAACACTACAGTGGGAATAGGCACGCCTTCTTTCTTTGCGTACACATTTTGGGCCGTGTTCTTCAATGCTTCTCACGAACTGACGTAGAAATGTGGGGGCGTGTTTAAACGAGGCGTTTTCGGCAGGTTTGGATGAGCCTCCGCTTTTAAATAAAACATCTCTTTTGGTTTGAGACTTTAATTTTTGCAATTTTACGTGTCTAATATATGCTTGAACAACTTGTAACACACCAAAGATACAGGAAAACATGAAATCTTGTCATATGACTCCTTTAAAGGTATTTTGGGACACCCAAAAATACAAATTCTGTCATCATTTACTCAGATTGTTCCAAACCTGTATACATTTCTTTGTTCTGATGAACACAAAAGAATATATTTTGAAGAATGTAGGACAGCAAACAGTTCTGGGGCACTTTTTACTACCATTGTCATTTTTCCTACTATGGAAGTCAATGGGGTCCAAGAACTGTTTAGTTAAAAGCATTTGTCCAAATATCTTTCTCTGTGTTCAACCAAACAAATGAATTTATACAACTGGGGAGTGAGTAATTCATGACAGAATTTTCATTTTGGGTACATATCCCTTTAATGACTAACAATGACAATGGTTTTGATTTATTACTGTAAAGTATTTTTGGTATTAGTTTTAGTTTATAGCCTTATATTAGTGACTAGTCTATAGTAGTTTTCCCTTTATTTCAATTTAAAAATATTCTTGAGAAAGAATATACCTGTCTAGGTTACTCCTGCAGTGAAAGACTTTGGGAACCCCTCTCAGTCATTTGAGACCATGTCATGTTGTGACTATATTCACCATATAGCACCGTGTTACTGTTTATACATAATCAGTTGCTGCTGTGTCTTAGTTGTATGTGTAGAATGTGCCTTTTTGTACTTTTTCATGCCACGAAACTGAGTAAAGTATTCCTTTGAAAAGACTGCCAAACCAGCGGCTTTGAAATGAAAGGCATTGTGTAATTCTGAATATGACACAGGAGGAAAACTCCTGTTTTACAGTTTCTGAGTCATTCAGAGAGCTTGACACTTGTGACATGAATCCAGTCACAGTGACCCGTTATAGTTCAGACTATAAAGAAAGGCATTCAGTCGACTACAGTGCTATAATAAAAGACGCTTTAAATGCTATGATTTAAAATTTAGCTTCAAATCATTTCACCCGCTTAAAATGACATGAAAAGTCTGACAATGAAAAATGTACTGTTCCTGTTTGGGTAACAATTTACAGTAAGGTTGTGTTAACATTAGCTAATGTGATTTCTTAAACCTTGTTCATTTCAGCTTTTACTTATGAAATACATGTGTTTTGGCAGTAATAATAATATAATAGCATGGTGCTAGCAACACCAAGGTCATGGGTTCGATCCCAGGGATTGCACATAGTCAGAAACAACTGTAAAGTATAATAAGTCGCTTTGGATAAAAGCGTCTGTCAAATGCATAAATGTAAATGTAAATATGTAATGCATGTACTATAATGTTAACAAATACAGACTTATTTACTTAAACAATTTTTGTTCAAGAAAATGATTAAGAAAACAAAGTAATAATATAAAGAGATCCCATGTGAATAAATGATTCTTATTATTCTAAAGCTAAATTAACTAACATTGTTTTTGATATACTGGTGGAAAATTGCGGTGAAAATGATTACCATATTTCTGTAAGGGGACCAAAAGTTCATTCACACAACTGCATTTTCAATATTGTTTAGAACATCCAGTGATGTCTGTTATCATTTTAAAAGATGTCATGCCCCAGATACAAACTATACCGCGTGATGGTCCCTGTATGTCACTTGCTGATAAAACACCTGGGAAGTCCACGGCACAGCTCTCACATCACCTCAACATTCTCATGCAGGACCGGACTGCAAAGTTGATGCAGAAGAAGTGGGACGAGCCAGAACCACCACACATAAATGGAAGCAAATACATGGAGTGCCTGAGGTTTCTTAAGTGGCCAGATTTTATGAGTAAATGATTAATTCCTCACATTTGGACACTTTTGCTTTTCCGCAGCAAAATATTTGCAGGCTAGACAGCTGGTACCAATTTTGGTACCCCAGTCACTTCAAGGTCCAAGTGCATGTGTTTGACTCGTGGCTTATTGTTGCTGTAATTCTCTCCTTCCTCTCACGGCTAGGTTATTAATAGTTCTTTTTTCATGTTTGTATTTTTAGTCACGCTTACATCTCCGGGTCATTGAAGTGTTGTGTGTGTGTCACAGCTGCCGATTGGTCGCCGCTCTCTGGTGCCAGGCCGTGACACACCACGTCGCCCTCCTGTTGCCATGTCTTCCTCCATCTGTTGAGTTGTTAAAGGATCTCCTGCACTTTTAAGGCTCAGCGCCTTCACCACAAAGCCATAATCAAATAAAAGAAGAATGCCTGTTTTTTGGCAACCTTTTGGGCATGTGTCAGGATTTCGCTCAGTTTTGAGATATTCTTGGAAGATGAATCTGGATTTTATTAAAACTGGCAAAACGAAAACAAATAAAAATCAACTACGCAAAATCAACGGAGTGGTCAGTAAATCCTGATTTAACGGTCTCATCTATCTTTCTGGTCAGCGTAGAAGTGCATTTTTACACTTTGGAGAGGGTCTTTATGACTTTCTTATGGCCCGCTTCAAGGTGAATAATAAGACACGAGGCTGATCTCATACATTTTGGATATTGCATTGCCATAACCTGTCAAACCTGTGAAAATTCTCATTTATCTCCATAGCTTGAGAAGTTATTTTGGAATTGCGTAAATCTTGTTCTCTGTCTTGACAGAAAGGTTTGGAAAGTTCGAGATCTCATGATTTATGTAGAGCTGGTGTACATCTTTCGTACACCATAATTTGATCAAGGTCATTTGTTTACACGTTTTTGCTTGAGTTTTTCCCTCACTTTCTTAAACCGTTCATCTTCCAGTGCCGTTTCAGAAGCCGGACTACTGGGTAATGAAAGAGTGTTTAAAAACCTAGGAGTGACAATGGTGAGGAGTAGAAACCAAATCCTTGTGGAATTTGGTTTTTGCTGTCAAAATGTTTTTGCCTGAATGGCATTTAAGGATGTTATGCCAAGCATAATCCTTTTGTGGTCGGTCTTTTCATTCCATCAGGTTTTTGCATACATAGACAGACTACATTTTTCACTTTACATTGAGACCAAAGTTGATATTAATGGCTTTCTTTTACCAACCGCAGGATTCCAAAATCAGCTTATGTGAAGCAAAGTAGAGGCTCGGATGGCTCCTGTGCAGTCATGAGAGGGTCCTGTGCCAGGAGATAGTGGCAAAGAGGAGCTCAACTCTGCACACTGTCTGGATATCCAGGCCAAGATGTAAGCATTCGACCGAGTGGATTAGTGGAGCGGCGAGCTGGAAATATTTTGGTTAGTATTCGGTATCCGACGTACCCCGTATCAAAGGATCAAAGATATAAGGAGAGTGTGAAACTAAATAAAGGAATTACTGAAACTATTCACAAAGACTTTTGAAACATATTTCCCAACTTATTCACGTGATGTAATCGAGAGCTCTCGTGTTGCGCTTCTTTCAGTTGATGTCGGGTAAACCTGGTTGTAACGGAAAAAAGTAATAATTTATCCATGGCCATAAAGGTGCTCTGTGTGGTTGCCAAGAACAGCTTTAAAATACTTTTTTTCTGGCAGGCCACATTTAAGCCTCAAATTTTTGTACTGTGTTTCAGCTGACCACATTGGTCTGGTACCACCGGCCTTTGCCTTATGACCACTAACAGCAGCAACCACGATAACCACTGACGCTATTTATACTGCTACAACTACTACTTTTGATACTTATCCTACTACTTTTACTACCATTACTAATACTACTACCGCTGCCGCTATATTCATTTTCACTACTGCTAGTTTTAGCCTTTCTGTGTTATAACAACTACTTAAATTACTTCGCATCGAATCCTTACTAATGGAAAACCTATTCATTCATGATACTCCAAAAGATCTGCTTTAAAGGGGCAATTTAACAAAAAATGAAAATTCTTTCATTATTTACTCACCCTGGCGTCATTCCAAACCCGTGTGACTTTCTTTTTTCAGCAGAACACAAAAGAAGATATTTTGAAGAATGTTGGTAACCAAACGATTATTTCTCAAAATATCTTTTTTTTGTGTTCCACAGACGAAAGAGGCATATGCAGGTTTTAAACACAACAAGGGTGAATAAATGATGTCTGATTGTTTTATTTTTCGGTGAACTATCCCTTTAAGGAAGCTAGTCTGACAGAACATGTTGCCAGGCTAGCATTGCCAAGGTCATGCGGTTGATTTTTTAGGTAACACACAAACTGAGACACTGAATGTAAGTCGCTTTAAATAAAAGTGTCGGCCAAATACAATGCTTTTACTATATAATTACAACACAAAAAATGAGTGATTAATAATAGCAAAGAACAACATCGGGATAGAATAGTACACAGAATACAACCAATACTGTTCATACAGCGGATAATCTGATTTTAATTTTGACTTCTTTTACTGTTAGCACTTACTACTTCTTGCTTCCATAACATCTACTACTTCAGATATTATCACTAGTAACTATTAAGTACCAAATGCACAGAGTTTAATAGCTTTCTCATTCAGCAGTGTCACAACCATCTTCTTATCTCATATTATGCAACCACCACAGCATGCCGTGAAATGAAGTTTCATTTTCATTATAAATGTAGAAGAGCTGAGAGCACAGAGGATTCGTTTATTATCTAATGATTCGCCTGGAGTGGAGATTGAGAAACAGTCACTGGAATTTAGGAACCCTGCGGAGAGCCCCATCCCTCTGGCTTATGCAGATCAGTGCGAACTCATTAAAATATCTCTCCTAAAATGAACTTCGTCCAGTTGTGAGCAGGAAATTTGAGTCTGACTCGGGCTTTTATGTCAATCTCTGGTATAATGTTTGAATAGGGGAGGGAGAGAGCGGAGAGGGGTTACCTGAGGTAGCGCCCAGCTGAGGTGGATCAGCTCAAGAACTGCACCCCCCTCTGCTTTGACGCTGGTGAGAATTTTACAGAAACTTGGTAGCTTTTGGACTACAGTATCTGTTTATTTCAGGGGTACAGAATGTTCTGTTAATCCCAGATTTTATATGATGTGAGAAAGAAAGTTTTAGGACGTTTTAGATGTGCATTGTAAATTTGTGCAGTGTTCGTAAAGACGTTATCTCCTTCGGCAATGAAGTGTAAATGTGACGACATCTTTGTCCTGTGTCAGCCACTGTAGTGCTTAAAAAGGGAGGGGGTGGAGTGAGCTGTTGGTTGCAATTCACAACCTCACCACTAGATGCCGCTAAATTCCATACACTGGACCCGTGAACCAGAAGTTATGATAGTTTTTACTTCCGTATTCTGACACATTTCTGATGCTGCGTCCGAAATCACATGCTGTGACAATACTGAATTTAAATAAGTACCTACCTATCGGCGTTAAAACAGTACGCTCTATAGGCTATAGTATGAGTGGGTGTAGTATGAATACATTTTGGATGTACTGTGTCCGCCATGTTATATGATCATGTATGCTCTTTGACCTATGTCGTTTTAAGAACAACCTATACGTGAGCGTTGATAAAAACATAAATTAGTCACGAGAAATTCATTTATTGGCACTTACATTAAAAACGGATGTCCACCTTAAAGTTTTCCGCTATATATATTTGATTTACTTTTGAAATTTGACCGTTGCTCTTCTCCCGTGGCATCATGGGATAGAAAAGTGTCCATCCGATCCACACTCACGAATCTCGGCAGAAGTAGTCGACCATCCGGGTATTTCTCGCCTACTGTTTTTTGCATACTAAGGTTTAGGACATACTATTCATGACTCATACTCATTTTCGCCTTCTATATAGTATGGAAGTAGGTGATTTCGGACGCAGCGCGAGTGAAAAGGAATTTCAAAGGAGAAAAATAGTGGGCGTGGCTTGCGTTTTTCACTGCGAATTGATTGGATGTGTAAAAACAGCTGGTGCATTGATTTGGAAATGAAACTTGCAGCAGACTGACAGTTGAAGGGGAGGAGATAACGGATGCTCTGGCCAAGCCGACTAATTTACGTCATTTGAGATAGTCATTTGCTCCTTAAACTTTTTGTAAGTCGCTTTGGATAAAAGCGTCTGCTAAATGACTAAATGTAAATGTAAATGTAAAAAAATGTAAATTTCAGGGCGGAAGTGCATTTTCAGATTTTAACTGAAGATTATGAGGGTACATGAATTTTAAAAATAAAATGGCCTACATTGATAAGCTATTTACTATAAACGCTGCAATATTTCACGAAAAAATAAGAATTGTCATTTTTAATTTCAATGGGACTTTAAGACTAATAACATCATATGTCACTCCAAGAAAAAAGTAGGTCTTCTTTGAGCATCATAGATATCATTTACACTCAGCTTTTGGGTAAAAGACCCTCAGTGTTGTTTATTTCTTTTGTGCCTCCCACAGACAGCGTGTTTAAGGTGATGTACAGCACTGCTCTGTTTCTATACCGGGCAGCGCAGAACACAACGATCGGGCTGGGAATGTTGTTGGTCTGTATAGGGAGGTGCTGAGATCCTGTAGAAATGGGACCGGTGCTTGCAAATGATCTATAAACACTGAGGAACAAATGAAGTACAGTGTAAAGCTTAATTTGGGCCCCTAAATCATTACCCCTCCGTGTGACAACCCTAGATGCTTGCCAGCGCTCTTCAAAAAAGTGGGTGTTCTGCTAGCCCAAGAGCATTCGAAGCATCTGGCCAAACACAACACTGAGACCGTGCCGACCCGTTTGCTGCGCTGGCGTGCGCCCACATCCAGAGCAGCGCTGGCGATCGTGAAGGGACCTGGCCTCGCGGGCACATTGGGAAAGGTTGCAGGTACTTCAGACCCATGGGCACTATAAAACCATCACACACGACACACAGACAGTATTAAATGCAGGCCTTTGCTGAAAACCTAGCAGGAATCGAAAGATTGAACGTAGGACTAAAATAGACGTTTTTTGAAATGATTACTGAATCACTTGTGACATTGTTTTGGCATGTTATTGTAAGTTTGTCATTTTTTGTGGTAACCCAGACTTATTTATAGTAACATGGACTTGATATGTGTGCATATATTGATTTACACAATTTAATTACTTTTTAAGCTACGCAATAAAACACATTCCGTTGTTACGTGATATGGGTCTTTGCCGGCTCATGTCAGCATTGACGCTAAACGAACCGGACTGCAGTTATGCCACGATGCTAATGCCAATGTCAGAAGAATATTAGCCGTGAAAATCCTTGTTTTGTTACATTTTGTACATCTGACATTCGAGAAAAAAACAGCTGTGTAATTTCACATTTATTTTGCATGTAATTATGTTGTTTTGAGTTCTCGGTGGATGGTGTTTTTAGCACCAAAACTTGGTGCTAAAAATACATTATGCAACACGCTAAGATGTTTGTGTGTGTGTCCGTGTTTCATGCATATTCAAAGCACACCTTTCTCCTGGTGCCCTTTACCACACTTGGACTAAGAAAAGCTTGAAAAGAAAACTCACTATTGGGCTCAATAACAACTGCGTAGACAAGTAGATCTGCCAGGACGACTGATATCAGTGCTGGGTGTCGGAACAAAGTAGATGGGTACACCTGATGTTTGAACTATCAGTGATCTGCGTGTTGTTTGGCACGTTCCAGGAAAACGTATAGAGGGCATTACCTGACGTGAGCGATGCTTGGAAGTGAATAAATTGTTGTAATAAATGTGAATAAATTAGTAGTTGATTTATTAAGGACAGTATTTGGAGCTGGACGTACCTCAATGAATGAGTGTTTTAGGTTTGTATTCATTAAGGGCTGTGCGCTGATGAATGATTCAGTGAGGCTATGTTAGGCAGAAACTTGAGACTAACATGAAAACAGACTTGGCAAAATCTTCACAAATACCACATCAGGACTTTGAAAACCATAATTGTGGGTTCCATTTTTCAGCATTGTTTATTTCAACGTCTGGGGTTACAATTAAAGGAATTTGCCTTGCAATTAGCATGTTAAAAATAATAAAACAATTTACCTAAAATACCTGAATTTTGTGTAATGATTTGGAGCAGCAAATTGAAATTACAATGTTTCGACAGCACTCGGTTCTGTTTAGATGTTTAAGTGACGGTATTGGATTTTTGCGAATCAGAGGCAAATTGGAAAAGACAAGCCAATGCCATCAGCCGGAATTTTATTCTGACCACGCAAAAATCTGAATCTCTGGCACATTGAGTGACCTATTATTTTAAATTGCTCCTCCGGTCTGCGAGATGATGTCATTTTAAGATTGATGGTCAAGAAAGAGTAAGCAAAGCGGTGGTCTTGAAATGAATCTAAACTTAGATTGCCGTTCGTGGCTTACACCTCATATGTCCTTTAAAAAAAGTACAGCTCGGATTGTTCTGTTTCGATTCGGCAATGATGTGCTGTTGGAAATGATTTCTTCATCTATTACCCGGGAGGGGAGACATTATAATGATAGACAGGTCCCCACTCCAGCAAACTCTCTAACTGAGCCTGAAACTTTTGATATCGCCATTAAACCATAAAAAGCTCCTGCTTAGTTTTACCATAAAGCAGTTCTGGATGAAAGCTTATGAGACTCTCTGAAAGTTCTTTTGACTGATACGCTGTGAGAAGATAATGATGAACCCGAGCTACGGTGAAATTGACGGATGTCATATATATATTAAGACGTTTTTCCTTATTACAGTCATTAGAATATTTTCATGAGCCCTAATAGGTATGCCTTGGGGTATTTGCTCCCTAAAGATTTAGTTCTCAAAGTTTACTTACCCATGTAATTCCAAACCCGTAGGAACACAAAGGGAGATACATTGGCTGCCCTTTTCCACGCAATATAAAAGAAATAAGATTGTTAAGTTCCAAACATGAGGAAAACAACACCATAAAAATACAAGAACATTCTGTATTAGTTACGTTTGTATTATTCCAAAATCGAGTCAATGTGAGGAAGCGTTAATGATCAGGTATTTCATTTATGAGATTGACAACTTCCTTTAGACTTAAATGCTTATCTGAACAAAAAATGATGATTAGCTTAGCATATCGTCGCTGTCGGGCGGAAACCTCCTACAGTATGTCCAAATTTGGTCAATTTCATATTTTTTCACAAATCGATGCTATTGGTCAGTCCCCATGTGGGTCTGTTATTTTTACTAATTATTAACCAATCTAAAGTGTTGAAAATAGCTTGAGAGCAAATCTCTTAACTCCATTGGACACTTCAACTGTCTGAGAAGTCTCGTAACTCCACCTCTTCTTCACTCCGCGGGAGCCTCTCGGCATTACGTCTCCTGATTGAAAGTTTTTTAGACAATAACGAGTGAAAATAGTTAGGTTAGATACATTTGAGTAGGTCTGTTTTGTTAAAAATCGATAGCTGTAATGCTTCGGTGCAGAAGGAAGCCCGTGAGCCACGAAGGTAAATTTGCGAGCAGATTCGGCTAATTTCCGCCTATTAGACAGCCTAGTCAGCTCATCGTTTTTTGCTCATCTTTAAAATAGAGTTTAGGAAGATGTATGTAACCACAGTCGTTAGCTTTCATTAGCTCTTAAAGCCTCGTCTCTTGTCAAAAGGCTCAACGCGACCGCAGATTTTGATGAACATTGCTGGCAGCAGCGACGTCTGTGTCCGTACCATTCTCCGTACCATCTCCCTGCTCCCAAGTCATAAACCTTGTATCTCCGATTAAACATGGTTTTGGGGACATGTTGTGTTAATGTTGGTACACAACAGTATATGATAGCAATAAAAGGTATAATACCAACTTTAACGATACAATGTTTAATAACTCAAAAAATATGCAGTTTTTTAACTTCCTGAAAAATAATGGTTTTGGAGATACGATCATTCCGCCCGACAGCGACGATATTTGAAAACTGACCCCACAATTAAAGCTGCAATCTGTAACTTGCGCCTCTATATCGGCATTAGTGTTTATAATTGCAGGTTACTTTACGTACTTACGTGGGTTGAAGTCAAACTGATGTTCCCACAAAGTCGTACCTGACTGCTCAACTTGTAAATCATTATTATGAGCTTACAAATGTGAATCGGCGTAAGAAGATCGTTCTTCTTTTTTAAGGCCTACTGAAGTGTTTTGAAATGTACAGCTTGATCAAATGTTCAACTAAAACGGGACATAGGCCTATTGAGTAGCACCTGCTTTTTTAAATAGCCAATAGCCTTAAGTTTATCTCACAGGCTGGAATCTGATGGGTTAAAGTTAAAGTGCAGGATGATGTCATAAAATGAATTGACTGTATGTTTTGAATTCTTATATCTTCCAATTCCATGTTTTTATTACTCTGACAATGTTAGGGGTTCTAATGGACCCACAGCATCATTCAGGTATTAAAGGTGCTGTGTGGGATCTTTAGGAGGATCTATTGACAGAAATGCAATATAATATACATAACCTTAACCTTACACAATGAAGCATTATGTTTTATTACCTTAGAATGAGCTATTTCTATCTACATACATCACGGGTCCCCTTACATGCAATTCACCATTTTGTTTCTACAGTGGCCGTAAACATTTGGTCAATGTATCTCCTTCGACAAAAGAAGCAAAAACATGACAAAAACAATTATTAGTTTTACATGTTTACTTGATCTCAATTACAAACCACATTGTAAGCATAATGTTTGTCAATTAGCTTTCTTCAATCACATTCATGATAAAGGTGCTATTTGTTAACATACTAAAATGTTTCATTTGGGACTTTGGGAACACATTGAAACGGATCAATCCCTCTTCTTTTCCATTAATCACATACCATTTCTTTCTGACAGCTCCATTTGGTCAAGTGTCTGTTCATCTGTGTGTGTGTGTCTATAGAATCTTCTCTTTTTCCATTGAGCGTGACACATGTGCTTTGAGGAGAACAGAGTAAACCGTAAACAACTGCTGCTCGTCCCACGCAAGCCACTCGTGCTGGGGATGGACTGACTGAGGTCTGGACCTGTCGTGCAGGGCTGCAGCTCTCAGCTCACGGAAAGCTCTGTCTCTCATCGGGGCTTCTTCTTCTGAAAACCCGTCGGCCGTAATGAGATGTGATGTATCGAGTCCAAAACGGCGTAATTACACACAGGCTTCAAACACAGGCAGATGTGCACGGGTGATGGGTTTGGACGGAGCCGGCCGGGACGTTTGCCGGTTCCACAGTCACCCGTGCATAAACCCCGGGCTCAGTGAAGAGCTTTTGAAATGACTGGCATTCAACAGGCAGCGCCGGCGCGGTGCTGTGCCAATGATGCCAGGCGCTCCTTACCTCCCGCCGAGCTGAATCCCCCGCGCGTGGAATGACAGCTCAAATGTCCTCTCTGTCTCTCTCTCTCTCTCTTTCTCTCTCTCTCTTTCCTCCAGCAGCTCTGAATTGCTGTAATAACGTTTGATTTCCCACATGCATGTGGTTGGCTCGCCATGAGAAATGCGCAGGCGAATTCCAGCATATATTTAACCGGCCCTAAAAATAGCAGAGTTGAATTGAAATGACCTCGGAAATAAAATCACTTGTCACATTTTGTTTCTGGTATTCAACACGTTTCTGGATGGTATAATGTTACTTGATAGATATGCCATACGGTCACAATTAGGATTAGGGCAATGGATATACATAACAGACAAGAATATCAAAGATGGATTTTAATGTACTTCCTAGAGGCTCCAAATAGGCCTACTGATGCAAAGTAGCCCCAATTGTTTCTTCATGCATGTAAATGAAGTGTTTTTGTTTTTTTATTTAAAAAATCATTTATTATGTCTGAATGAACCTGTCACCAATGAAATTGTCGACGGAACTGTTTTCAATGAATGTTTGGCCTGGAGATTTTGGTTGCCTGGTGCAATTCACTGAGTGTCAAAGATTTTGGCTTAAAAATTGGAAATATGTACTGTCGTTTGTTTATATTTTAATGATGAACGACAAACTTAATTCCATAAAAGGCCTTGTATTGTTTTCTGGTCTTTTGGTTATACAGCAGAACATTGCGGACGTACAGACCACCCATCCTGACTGGAGACTGAAGCGTGGCATGAAAAAGTTCCTACCTCTACTTTGTTTCACTTTATGTTACTTTGAATGGTCTTAAGATCGTATTAACACAATGTTCTTTCTGTTATGACTAAAGCGCAGTAATAATTGTATTATTAGAGCTGCTTTTACAGCACAATGTAGTTGGAGAGGAGGACGTTGGTAGCAATTATATGAAAGTAACATGGTGTTATACGTGTCCAGTGCTCAATTTGTGGTTTTTAGGACAGAGAGCAAAATCTTAGTATGTCTCAAACTGCATTACATCACCACAAGAACGAGCTGCCACCGTTTTTATTTAAAATTACAGTGCCTTGTACTGGCAAAGGAAAAATGATCGAGTCATATAATATTGTAATGTCTTGCCGTTTAGATAACTAGTTCAACTAGTTCTTTTCCGCCAGTACACTGAGAGCTCTGTGTACATTTCCACAAGGACATTTCTTCTTATAGCACACTTTGATGTTAATCCTTTGTCGAATATACATTTTTTGATTTTGTTCACTCGTGAAGAAATGTCCTCAAGCAGCATTTCCAGTTCCTATACTGATTTTTGATTGTTTTTGATTAAATCAATCTGCAGGTCAGGTAACAGAATCACACGTGATGCAGTGAAGGTAGGTCGTATGGAAATGTTGAGTCTTGAGGCATGTGTGTAATAATCAGGGCATAAAATCTCAGTTTAAATATATGTCAATAGCATGCGCTTTTTCCATTTGCTGTCTGGGTACTTCAATGCTAAGACAGGGATCAAAGCATTGTTTCGAGCTTAATCAGAGGGTCTGTTTTCTGCCACAATCATCAGATGTGTTGATGTGCCTGTAGCGAGTGTTGACTATCACATCTGTACATTCATTCCTAGCGGTGTGTGGCTCTTTCTTAGCAGACTGTGTCTTTGTTACAAGAACTGCACAGGCTTTTTTATTTGTCAGACGTTAAGGTTTTTTTGTTTTGTGTATAATCATTCCAATATTTTTTCCATGTTCACATTTTTGACATGTGACCCTGTCTGCAAAACACACTGGGGACAAAACGGTAATATTCTGGCAGTGGCAGAAAAAAACATAAAATAACATTTATGTATTATGAAATATTCGTGTTTTTCTTGCACTGTAAAACCTGTACTTTTACAGAATTTTACTGTGTTTTAACAGATTTTCCACGTTTTTTAGTTTTGTGTGTAATCATTCCAATATTTTTTCCATGTTCACATTTTTGACATGTGACCCTGTCTGTAAAACACACTGAGGAAAAAACTGTAATATTCTGGCAGCTGGGGGGCAGAAAAAAACATAAAATAACATTTGTGTATTATGAAATATTCGTGTTTTCATGCACCGTAAAACCTGTACTTTTACACAATTTTACTGTATTTTTGTCAGATTTTTAACTTTTTTTAGTTTTGTGTATAATCATGCCAATGTTTTTTCCATGTTCACATTTTTGACATGTGACCCTGTCTGTAAAACACACTGAGGAAAAAACGGTAATATTCTGGCAGCTGGGGGGCAGAAAAAAACATAAAATAACATGTATTATGAAATATTCGTGTTTTTCATGCACCGTAAAACCTGTACTTTTACAGAATTTTACTGTATTTTTGTCAGATTTTCCACGTTTTTTAGTTTTGTGTGTAATCATTCCAATATTTTTTCCATGTTCACATTTTTGACATGTGACCCTGTCTGCAAAAAACACTGGGGACAAAACGGTAATATTCTGGCAGTGGCAGAAAAAACATAAAATAACATTTATGTATTATGAAATATTCGTGTTTTTCATGCACTGTAAAACCTGTACTTTTACACAATTTTACTGTGTTTTATCAGATTTTCCACGTTTTTTAGTTTTGTGTGTAATCATTCCAATATTTTTTCCATGTTCACATTTTTGACATGTGACCCTGTCTGCAAAAAACACTGGGGACAAAACGGTAATATTCTGGCAGTGGCAGAAAAAACATAAAATAACATTTATGTATTATGAAATATTCGTGTTTTTCATGCACTGTAAAACCTGTACTTTTACACAATTTTACTGTGTTTTAACAGATTTTCCACGTTTTTTAGTTTTGTGTGTAATCATTCCAATATTTTTTCCATGTTCACATTTTTGACATGTGACCCTGTCTGCAAAACACACTGGGGACAAAACGGTAATATTCTGGCAGCTGGGGCAGAAAAAAACATAAAATAACGTTTATGTATTATGAAATATTCGTGTTTTCATGCACCGTAAAACCTGTACTTTTACACAATTTTACTGTATTTTTGTCAGATTTTTAACGTTTTTTTAGTTTTGTGTACATGCCAATGTTTTTTCCATGTTCACATTTTTGACATGTGACCCTGTCTGTAAAACACACTGAGGAAAAAACGGTAATATTCTGGCAGCTGGGGGGCAGAAAAAAACATAAAATAACATGTATGATGAAACATTCGTGTTTTTTATGCACTGTAAAACCTGTACTTTTACAGATTTTTACTGTTTTTTTACAGATTTTTCACGTGTTTTTGAAATATGGTAAAAAACGTCAAATTACAGAAAAGACTGTAAATTTTCTAGAAAAACATGAAAATCAAGTAATTTTATGTGAATAATGTGACATTTTTAACTGGCACCACAGCTGCCGGAAAATTACAGTTTTTTACAGGATTTCTTAGTGTTATATTTTACACCCGACATGTAAATTTGCATTTCAAAAATGTGTAAAATAAAACTATAAAATTCTGTGAAAGTACCGTTTTTACAGTGTAGCTCAAGTCGTTTTTTGTTTTACTGTTTCCAACATAAAATCATCTTACATACAGTAAAGCACATACTGTGAAAATATAACCTTTATATGTTTAATATTGACCGAGTAAGACCATTTAAAAGATTCAAATCAATGTTTACTTTCCGTAGTTTTTTGGGCAAAAAAAAAACAGTCAGTCAGTAAAATAATAATAATAAGTAATAGTGTCAGTGACATATAATCAGCAAAAAAACCCACATTAAATATTTTCATCATTTTTATTGTTATGACTACCTGTGTTTCTGTGAGTTCGTGGTTAGAGCTATGTATTATTAGGGCAAAATGTTCCCAGGGAACACACATACTGATAAAGTGTATAGCCTAAATGCCGTGTAAGTCGCTTTGGTAAGAGGGTCTGACAAAGTGCATAAATGTATGTACTTGATGCTCTTATCTCATTCGATTTTGCAGTACAAGCCTGGATTTCACAGAATGGGTCACAATATCCCAAACCACAGACCCATGTTTTTTGCGAGCAGTTCTATATCACAAAGAAAATCTTGTAAAGAGGAGTTGGTGTTGAACTAAAGGCCTTTCAACTCCGTGTTCACTTGACATTTCATCCATATACTGTATATTTACATAAATATTCCCTGTTCTTGTGTGCATATAAACACATGTGTACTTCCATGTACACATGACAAACACAGCAATGATTTCCCATGAACGTCAAACACGGTAGCATTCAACATGAAATCTTTCTCTCTCTGTAGACAGAGCCACTTTGCTGAAAAAGAGACAGAATTTCTGAGTAAAAGGAAAAAGGCAGCGCAAATAACAGCTTTGGGAATGTTTGGATTTTAAAACCAGAACATTAGTACAAACCATAATAGCTGGCCCAGAGAGCAGTCGGTACCTCCAGAGTTTCTCTCACACAGGCAGTGATGTAATGCCAAACATTTCTGATGAAGCATTTACTTGTTGTGCTCGGAGAGATCTATTTATATTTTGTTCATCCACTCCGAAAAGCACTCCATGTTTTGTTAACGGCTTGTCATAACTCATTGGTGCCATCTTTCTCATTTCTAATGGTTTGGCATCCTCATCGGTGACGTTTAATACCATCATCACATGTCATAGAAATGACAAAATAGCTAAGGAAAGAATAATAGTTTAATCATTAAAGAATTATGAAAATGAATAAAATATATGAGTAGTCAGATGATGTTGTTTTATTTAATAAACAGTCCACTTTGTTTTGAGTCTGTAAGGAAAACAGAAGAATACATGCTGAAACTAGAAAAGTAACAGGTTTTCTTCAGATGTCACCTGTAGTACATTTTCAGGTTATTTGACAGAGAATTATTTTATGTGTTTGGACTTCTATAAACGCTATAATGTAATATGTATAAATATGTAAACAAATGGTAAAAATGTCATTTATATACAGTGCACTTTATTGTTTAAATAGGTAAACAGGGGAATCACATTGGGCATAATAAGGATGTATAAAATGTTGTCGTTTTATGTAACTGACATCATTTTGCCCCCTGGTGGCTACACTTATACCATCTTCACATTCACACGTTTTTCTCCATCAACTTGCCCTAAACTTTCATAGTCAAATTTTCTTTATTTCACTAGTTATAACACATAATTCCTGCATTATGTTTCTGTTAAGAATAGAATAGAATAGATATAGATTGTAAAAAAATAAATATTAGCTTGGCTATCTCTAAAGCCCAGTTTAGTTCAAGTTTAGTTCAGATGTGATGTTATGATGCATTAGAAGTATGAAACCAGTTTCTTACCTTCAAACAAAAGCACTGCCTGTTAAGCCTGGGAAAGAAGAAAGCAAGGCATTGCATTTGGGATACAGTCTAATGACTTGTGCCCTTTTCATAAAGTAAAAATAAAGTTTTCCAGGTGTGCTTTACTGCCTCTCAATCCTCCTGGCATTTCTGTATGTCAACTTTGAAACTAAACAGACTATGCCACTTTCAACATTAAATCTTTCTTTTATCATAAAAAGAACTTTGTCAAAGTATCATCTGAGGGGAATCTTCCTCAGTTAAGTCCTTGAGAAGCCTTTTTATTGTCTATGGTGGTAGTGGACAGTGTCAGTCGCCATATGGAAGATATCGAGTCCTATAATATATAAGTTCAGCTACTTTCTGGAACCATCGTGGGATGATTTTGTTGTGAAAAGCTGTGAAGGTCAATCAGCCGTGAGTGGCTGGTCAGGCCGATCGGAGCATGCTGGATTTTGGTTCCCATTCTGTGTCAGTCACACAGACAGATTTGGATGAGCCCCAAGGTGACAGGCCAGAACCACTTACCGTGAACGTGTTCGGTCCCACGCATTTCCCATGCTCTCTCACACCAAACAGTGAGGTTTACCACAACGCACTCTCTCTCCTAGCCAACTTCCTTCACCAGTCCGTGTACTCGCTTTGTGCCTAGCACAAAACATCTATTCTCAACCCCTTTAAACATGGGAAATCATTATCTACTCCTTTTTCCCTATTTATGTTTCTATTGTCATCTTTTTGCTTGCTTGCTTTATTCAGGACTCTTGGGGGAGGCCCTGGGAGGAGTGTATGCACGTTTATCGTCCCCTAATTACAACTATTGTCCATGAAGCATGTTTTCACCTAAAATGGCAGGATCTCTCATACAGGGCAGAGAGGAACTCACAAGCGCCTGCTTCTCGAACACAAGGACCTCTCTGTCAGTGTGGTCACCACTTCTGACCTTCTTAATTGCAGCATCACAGAATCATGGATAAGTACTCAATCAACCAGGGAACCACACACCGCAGGGACCCCTGAGAATATAGTAAAAACTGCATGTGCCTTCCAATCCAAAGAATCCAAAGAAAAGTCTGTTATATTCTCATGATGAACAGACTGCTTGTCTGGTAAAAATGACAACATATGCTTCTTTATGGTATCTCTCCGTCATACAGAATGACAATCATATGTTAATCCTTTTTGGTGCTTGCTCATGCAAAACTCACCACCACTATAGTGTTTGTGGGTGGTTGTCGTGGATTGCACTTTATTTTGATAGTCCCCCGTAGACTTTCTACTGACTATAAGTTACTTTGCACCTACATGTCAACAAACTCTCAATAATTTGCATTTTAACTTCATCTAGCGGAGAGGTTGCGAATTGCAACCAACGGCTCACTCCACCCCTCCCTTTCAAAGCACTACGGTGGCTGACAGAGAGCTAAGGTGTCGTCGTGTTTTCGCTTCTTTTCCAAATAAGATAACATATTTAATCTCTAGGAATCTCAGGTACTCCTCTCCGCTGGTTCAAATCCTACCTCTCCGGCAGACCCTTCAGGGTGTCATAGAGGGGCTCGCTGTCCACTGCTCACCACATGATCACTGGGGTCCCTCAGGGATCGGTGCTTGGACCGCTGCTTTTTTCCATCTACACGACATCCTTGGGACCCATCATACGGGCACACAGCTTCTCGTATCACTGTTATTCTGATGACACCCAGATCTACATTTCATTTCACCCAGACGATATCACTGTAGCAGCTCGCATTACAGCCTGCCTAGAAGACATCTCAGCTTGGATGAAAGAGCATCACCTCCAGCTGAACCCTGCCAAGACAGAACTACTCGTGTTTCCGGCAAACCCCATGGTGCAACACGATCTCACCATCCAACTTGGCAATACCAGAATCACTCCTTCCAAAACAGCCAGGAACCTAGGAGTCATATTTGATGAACGGCTGTCCTTCAATGATCACATTGCAAAGACAACGCAGTCATGCCGATATGCCTTATTCAACATTAGAAAGGTTAGACCCTATCTCACGGAGCATGCGGCACAACTCCTTGTCCAGGCCCTGGTAATCTCAAGGTTGGACTACTGCAATGCTCTCCTTGCTGGTCTTCCTGCAAAGGCTATCAAACCACTCCAGCTGGTTCAGAACGCAGCAGCACGCCTCGTCTTCCAACAGCCCAAAAGAGCTCATGTGACACCCCTTTTCATCTCTCTCCACTGGCTACTGGTTGAAGCCCGTATCAGATTCAAGTCACTAATGCTTGCCTACAGGACAATCACTGGATCTGCACCGGCATACTTTCACACCCTCCTACACCCCATCAAGATCCCTGCGTTCAGCAAACCAGCGGCGTCTTGTATTGCCTTCTCATAAGGGCAGTAAATCGCTTTCCCGCTCATTCTCCTTCACAACTCCTTCCTGGTGGAACATTCTTCCTAACTCAGTCCGGTCAACCACATCTCTCACAACATTAAAAAAACTACTTAAAACCCATCTCTTCTGTGACTACTTGACAGCAAAAAAAAAAAAAAAAACACTAACCCTCTCTTTCTCTCAACAGGTATTGGTCTAGCTTTTGTTGAAATTAGTAACTTTGTATTATCACCTATTGTATTATTGCTCCTGTATGACATATCGCTTATTGCTCCCTGAACTCTCTGTAAGTCGCTTTGGATAAAAGCATCTGCTAAAAGACTAAATGTAAATGTATTAACGAAATGCGCTCTGTAGAGCATTTTGTCCGTTTAGTGCTACTGTAGAAACAACATGATAAATTCCATGCAAATGGACCCGCGGTGTATGTAGATAGAAATAGCTCATTCTAAGGTAATGAAAACATAACGCTTCATTATGTGAGGTCTTTATACATCTCTGAACACATAGTTATGGATATTATATTGCATTTCTGTAAATAGATCCTGCAAAAAAATTACACACCAGACCTTTAAAGGCGCAGTTCTTAATTAACAGCGGCCACTAGCGTTGTATTATAGATTTGCCACGAATCGCTCAGTCCAAACACGACGGTGGCCACCACAGTACAAAAAGATGTCGTTCTCATGTTGATGCAGGGAAGAGATTTTGCAGGCATTAGAAAGACTGTAGAAAGAGCTATGACTTATGTATTACATAAAATAAAAGGTTTGTGGATTTTAAGTTTAAAAGAAGGATAAAAGTCAGGCAGGAGTAAGGACCTGTGTTAATATTATAAAGTCTTTACAGCAGAGACACGTTAGGACTAAGTCTTTTAACAGATATGTACTCACAGATATCTATGGAGATACTTTCCAGCAGAGAGAGACGTTGGAGAGAAAGATCATCTAAAAATCACCCCCAAGGAGGTTGCTTTGATTCGGATCAGTATGTGAGTAACATACTAACCTACCAAGATATGTTGTTGTAATATTAGCTGTGTGATGGAGCCGTTTTGAGCATCATTGTTTATCTGGAACCGCTTTAATATATACTCGTCCAGATACTGGAGAGAGAGAGCGAGAGCGCGTTGGAGCTGAAACTTGAGAGCTAGAGTGCGTTTTATTCTTTTACTCAATGATGAATAAACTTTCAGTTAATCCGCGGGTCACATGCGTTCCGCACTGGAGAGCACGATCCGTACGGATCACAGATCTTCCCGCGATCCGTTTCACCACGATACCGCAGCGGAGAGGAAGAGGAAACGCGTGTTGTCCGTTTAGGGCTGCTGTACAAAACATGGCGGCGAATTCTATGTATGTAGGCCCGCTCTGTATGTAGATATAAACAGCTTATTCTAAGGTATTACAAACATAATGGTTCACTACGTAAGGTCTTTATACACCTCTGAAGAAATAGTTTTGTATATTATATTGTATTTCTGTTAGTAGATCCTCCTAAAAATGCCGTATTGTTCCTTTAAGTATAGTGTTAGGATTAAAAAAAGTTGCCACATATAGTTGAAAAATTACTTATAGTAGGAAGAGCGTCTTTTGAAGGATTAACATAGTAAAGCAGATATTAGACAGACAGTCTACTAATACCGTACTGACTTGAAGTTGACAAGAAGTTGCAAAGTTACTTATAATTTGTAAAATATCAAAATAAGGTGTTACCTCATGTGCCTACGTTTAATATTTAGCACTGTGAGTTCTTAAAAGGTACAATATGTAATTTTTAGAGATTACATAACCTTAGTGTACCTGTAGCTTGATGACCCTGCGGAGCGGAGTGAAATGATGGGAGTCTTCAGCTCCAATAAAATTAAGTTTAATACCATTACATTATAACGAAAACAGAGTGGGTCAATAGAAACAACAATAGAGTAAAGTGCTAGACATTAAAGCTATAACTTCATCATTTTTTCGTAAGACTCACTGTTTTGTCATGATGTGTGTTTGAGTGCATACAGCGCTGAACAGATCGATCGCCATATGACATCAAAGCATCGTGAGACAGTACTGCTTTTAAATCACTTTAATGTCCTATACCGATCTGTCTGCACAGTGCCACATAAAGTTAAACATATCTAAGATTGCAACGGCGGTTAAAGTGGATATCAACACGGTTAAAAAACGGTAATATTCCAGCACCAGAAAAATATAGTAAAATTACATGTATTTCATGTTATTTTACACCATTGACTTGTAAATTTTCAGTCAATTTCTGTAATTTGACTTTTTTTTACCATATTTCAAAAATACTTGAAAATTCTGTAAAATAAAATGTTTACAGTGAAGGATAAAGCGGATGTGTAGCCATTGTCACATGTCCCTCTTCACACAGTGAAGGTAGGGGCGTAACACTGGTTAAAACTGTGAATTTCTCTGGATTCAAACATTGTTGGAAACATTTTGGGTAAACAGTACTGTATATATAACACCGTGCTAGTGGTTTTTGAATGTTTTAATGCAAAAGTCGTACATATTGTGTCTTTAAATGAGCGTAACAATGTCATGCCTGTGTACTGTTGTTGCTGTTTCTGTGTACGGGATGCTCCTGTCACCAAAACAAATTCCTTGTATGTGCAAACATACTTGGCAATAAAGCTCTTTCTGATTCTTGTATCAGCATACACCACTAACTAGCTTTATTGACTGAGACACAATGGAAGATGGATTTTAATATAACCCTTGTCCTTTTTTAATGTTTTGAGGCACACGCATACTGTAGTATTTCAAATCACACCTCTGTCACTGTCATTTACATAATACATGTGTGTATTTGTACAGATTTGTATACATTGTAGGCAGTGTTGGGTGTAACTAGTTACTAAGTAATTAGTTACTGTAATTTAATTACTTTTCCCTTGAAAAAGTAAAGTAAGGGATTACTCAAATTTTTCCTGTAATTTAATTACAGTTACTTCTGATGTAATTAAACTAAATACTTAATGTAATATATGTGTGTGTGCAAGGAATGGACATCAAAATTCAAAGTCTAACTTTAAAATCCGTTCTTTAATGTATAATTCTCACATTTGTAATACTTTGGTCAGTTAATAATACTACTTTATGTAGTTTTATATTATGTATTTGAATGAATGAAAAGAGCCATTTCATGTCTTTCTTTGAATCACTTAACAAATCAAGGTTGATATATAGAAAGTAATTAGTAATAAGTAATTAAATACTTGTTGGAGAGAGTAATTTGTAAAGTAATCTAATTACACTATTGAATATGTAATTAGTAACTAGTAATTAATTACTTTTTCAGAGTAACTTGCCCAACACTGATTGTAGGGACCCAATATCCCCATGAGGATGGTAAAACTCTAATCTACATAGTGGGGACCGGCTAGTGGTTAAAATTGATTTCTAAACATACAAAATCATGTTTATTTGAGAAAAAGGGTTAGGTTTAGCAGTAAGGGTTAGGAAATATAATGCAAAGTTTGTCTAGTAAAAGTCATTATGTCTTCGGAAAGTCCCCAGAATGTATAGAAAGCTAACATTTGTGTGTGTGTGACTTAGTTAGCGCATGAACAACCGGTCACTCTGAGGCCAGTACAAAATCAGCCCTGTCAACCACAGTGCTGGTATTTCACTCGCCCGGCTGCGGAGAATGTTGTGTATGGCAGAAAGGTGAGGATCCAAGACCCTTCGGCCCGCACCAATCAATCCTTGTCCCCGCTGGGCATATTTCACATAGCTGAGCCTGATTCTCTCCTCGCTGCAGAGAGTCTACACTCTGCCTTTGGAAGCGAAACGACTCTTAAGTAGGTGTACGTGTTCAGTGGCCACTCACAGAAATGAGGCATGTATGTGCAAAAACGCAAGCTCGTCTCCAAACACCGGGGTGGCGTGCGGCTCAGGCCAGAGGAATGCGTTGTCCATCTGTCAACAGGAGTGTTTTTACACACTGGCAGTAGCCGAGGATTTCATAACCTGGAGACTGTGGATTTTATAATGCGTTCCTTTTGCCATGAGCTCAGAAATCTGTTCCCATCCACACTGGAACATAAGGATCAGTACGCAAAAGACACACGGCCGTGGTCTGCCCTCACTAGGGCCCTGTTTAAACTTGGTATTAAGAGCTGTCTTGGGTGATCCGATCACGAGAGAGAAGGCAAGGCGCATTGCGGTTTACACCTGGGTATAGCATGCATCTCTGTTACTGGATCTGACTGGATTGTATAAGAGAGTGAGGCTAATATTATGAATGCATACTGTACACTACTCAACACATCGGTGTGCTACTGCATGATGATAAAATGAAAACGAAATGAGATTGCAATATTAAAATAGCAATATTTTGAGAATATAGTTGAAATTACAAGAATGAAGCCCAGAATATGAATGCAAAGCGTGGTGTTTCAAGATTTCAGAGAGATTTCTGTTTGTTTTCCTAAATTCTTTCAAATATCATCTTTTGTGTTTAACAGAACAAAGAAATGCAATATTTTTTTTTCTACTATGGTAGTCAATGGTGCCCCAGAAATCTCAGTTGATAACATTCATCCATATATCTTTCTTTGTGTTTAACAGAACAAAGACATTTTTACAGGTTTGGAACAACTTTAGGATGAGTATTCGTGACAGAATTTTTCATTTTTGGGTTGGCTATGCCTTGGTTTTTGTATTTAAAAAACATGATTACTCCACTTTTACTAATAAAAGGACTCGGCTCATCTGCTTGCCTTAAAGGGGTCATATGACACGGCTAAAACGAATATTATCATTTGTGTTAGATATAATGCAATGTGTATACACGATTTAAGGTTCAAAAACGCTGTATTTTCCACATACCGTGCATGTTTGTATCTCCTCTTTGCCCCGCCTCTCTGAAAAGCGAGGTGTGCTATGATTGGCCAGTTAACCAGTGCGTAGTGATTGGTCAAATACTGCCAGCGTGTGACGGAAATGTAACGCCACTTACCATATTTGGAGCATCAGGTTCCAAAGCAATTGTACTGACAGGTACGTCCACCTTACTTGTGTATACATTTGGGCGGTCTTAGTCAACTCATATCACGAACTGACGTAGATTTGTGGGGGTGTGGTTACACGAGGCGTTTCAGGCAGGTCTGAGTGATCATTCGTTTTTAGATAGAATGAATCTTTTGTTCCGACACTTTAATTTTTGCAATTTTACGTGTCTAATACATGCATGGACAACTTATAACACACCAAAAACACAGAAAAACACGTATTCGCACCATTTGACCCATTTAATGCTTTATTCATATTGTATGAATTTGTTATCTGAGTAATCATGTCAAAATTATGACCCTGGTTATAACTTTAATCTTGTAATGCTAATGCAATTTTTACTGTTCTATTCTCAAAGTATTACAACTTTAAAGAGCCAGTAACTTGGATTTCCTTCAATGTTAACGATCTGCAAAGTTGTTCATCATAAAAGTCCATGATAAACAAAGATATTGCATCTCAAAATAAAGAGTCCACTCTGAATCGCCAGAACGAGTCGTTATTTTTTCGAAGCACACGTTTGCATAATTCCCACCTACCCGCGAAACACGAACACACTGACCTGCCCACAAACACTTCTAGTTTGTGTGTTTACATCCTGCAGAGCAGACGCTGTGTTCTGTGCTGCAAAATCAAGCATGCAGTTGTTTTTACTTCCAAATCCAAAGGATGATGATGTAAAGAACCAGAGGATACAAATATTTTCCCCATGATTTCATAGTATAATCCAAACCTTTTGTCATTTTACTGACAACTTTTTCTCCAACCTTGGTGAGTTCAGTGTGGGGTTTGCTAAACGCTTGTCCACGAAAGACGGGTCAGCATGATTTTATTTGCACCAATAAACATCTCTGAATCACAACCTGTAAGTGTGATTAATAAGACGTGTAGGTTATATCTTCTATTGAATGTTGAACATCGCTCATTGTGTGTGTTATGTGGAGTACATTTACAGCAGTTTACTGTCCTACTGAAATAACTCTGATATTCAGGTGTGAGCACACTATTGTCTAAAAGCGTGTCGTTTAATGAAAAGTTTTTATTACTTGGATTCATGATAAAGGACAGAGGTGGACGAAGTACACAACTTCCTTACTTGAGTGAAAGTACAGATACTACTGGTCAAATATTACTCCACTACAAGTAAAAGTTGTAAAGACAGATTCTTACTTTAGTAAAAGTACAGAAGTACGTGCTTTTAAAAGTACTCAAGTATTAAAAGTAAATTTCCTTTATGTCAGTTGTGCATTGTTTTATTGTCGTATACCTTATGCCTCTGAAGCAACCTACTTAATACACTGAGTAGCTCACAGTATCAGTTGTATTAAAGGAGTAGTTCACTTCAAAATTTGCCCCCATTGACTTTCCATAGTAGTTTTTATTCCTACCATGGAAAGTCAATGGGGGCAAATTTTGCAGTGAGCAACTCCTTTAAGAGCTTTATATGTTTAGCACATACTGTACATGTCTAGTTTAGATATACAGTAATCCTGCATGATCATTTAGCCTAATTATCCTCATTAGCCCCCTAGTCCTATATGTATTTATGAGCAGTGTTCTTTTATTTTGTATATTCCCTTTACCAGTTTTAGCAGCAATTTACCAGTAAGTAGTAAGGTTCTTGTAAATAGTTAAAGGCGCAGTTCTTGAAAATCAGCGGCCACTATCTTTGTATTATAGTTTTGCAACGAATCTCTGAGTCATTTGCCCACCCCTCCCTTTCGAATTACGACAGAGGCCGCAACAGTAAAAAAGGATGTCGTCTACTGAGACAGCGGATAGTAGTGATACAAGCAGGTAAGGCAATATATTAACGTAATTAATCATTTAACATGTATTCTATTGCGAAAGTTACTGTTTTTCAATTCATACAATTATATAATTATATATATTTCTTGCGTGCTATCTAGTACACGCTGAGAGTAGTGAAGTAACTAAAGTTAGCTAATCATAAATAGCAACGCTGTTCAAAGCGTTTGATCTGACAGCGACATAGGCAGTTAGGTGTAAGTTAGTAGACGTTTGTCTCCCCCTTTGTAAAGTCAGGAACAACCGGAGTACGTACTGCAGGGACGGAAAAACATTATTATTCGGAGGTTATATGGCCATTTGTATAAAATGCTAACATTACCATTTCAACAAAACAGTTGTTTGGTAAACATTGAAAAAGTGGAAACATTGAAAATGTTGAATTATCTTACCAGTCTAGCAGAAAACAGGCAACTTCGGCGTCGCCTTGAAAACATTTGTCTTTCAACCGTGCCTTCCATCTGGTAATAGATACATCGATGTTTATCCTGGATTTCTGCTGCCGTTTGTCTCTAATTCGTCTGGCAGCATCACGTTTGCGCTTCTTTGACGACGGAGATGCACGCTCTGTCGGCGCTTGTGCACAATACGCATGGTCCTCCATTTTATCAAAACTTCTAAGACAGAACAATCAATTGCTTCAGCTAGACGACGACTACTCCTCCTCCTCTCCGTACTACGACTTATTACTTTGTGCGTCTTCAACTCAGTGATGACGCAAGCTGCGTATAAAAACACAGACGAAGACCAACATATACGAAACGCGCTCTGTAGAGCTGTTTGTCCGTTAGAGCTTACTGTACAAAACATGGCTGCGCAACATAACAAATTCGATGTAGATAGGCCCGCTCCCTATGTAGATACAACTGGTTTATTCTAAGGTAATAAAAACATAACTTTTCATTACGTAACGTTTTTATACACATCTAAAGACACAGTTTTGTATGTTATATTGCATTTCTGTTAATAGATCATACAAAACATCCCGCACTGTACCTTTAAGTGTAGAAGCCATGTGTTTGTTGGATTATTACCATTTGTATTGCCATAATTAAACTACAAACATAAACTATAGCTAGTAAAATGAAACTATGGTATTTTTAGTTGCTGTGGTTTTACTAAAGATTATTAATTGGAGTATGGTTCCTATATATAGAAAATGGTAAATTTGTGGATACGGTGGTTTTACTGAAAATACCATCCCTGCTGAAGAAAAACAATGCATTTTTAAATTAGAATGAGATTTTTTAATTAAATTTCTCTTTGTAGTGTGTTTTGGGTTTTATTACAATAGGATTTACCATCCCACCAATAGAATCCATCACATACAAGTAGACAACAAGTAGTACAATTCCCATTATAACCATTAAATCCATTACATTTTATGTTTTATTTTGGGCAGGGTTCTATTGTTTTTATTTCAACAGGAATACTTCAACTATAGTTACTTCAGTAAAAATATCATTCATTCACAAATCGCTTTAAATGATACAGCAGCAGATCAGAAGTTAACACGCACGTGTAGCACAAGGTGTATGTGATGCTTATTTACCGTTTAGCCATTGTGTCGATCATTTTCATGACAATGTTTCTACGATCTTTGACTGATCGTAACCCACAGATGATTACACCACACTTTATCATCTGCCTTTTTCGTCTTTTATTGTTCTATTTGCCTTTTTAGAGCGCTATCAACGGTGTAGCAGCGCCTACGTTTACATTAGTTTAGCGGGGAAGATCCCAGAGTTGCCAGATTTGTGTTAAAAAAATCTGCCAAATGGCCATTCAAAGCTTGCCGGAAAACCGTGAGCTTAGAAAAACTGAAATACTTGGCAACAGTAAAAGGTCCTGGCAGATCGCAAGCCAGATAAATTGCGCACTCAGGAAACCCCGCTGCTTAGTAACCATTTTCTACTTTTGGACCTTTTTATAAATGTAGTGGAGTAAAAAGTATGATATTTGTCCTTCAAATGTAGTGAAGTTAAAGTACAAGTACTCAGAAAAAAATAATACTCAAGTAAAGTACAGATACTCAAAAAGTGTACTTAAGTACAGTACTCAGGTAAATTTACTTCGTTACTGTCCACCTCTGATAAAGGATGTGTATAGATTTCGTTTATAAACTGTAATGTTTCATAAGTCAGTCACGTTAAGCATTGCGGCTAACGCATATAACAGTTAACATGTTTTTTCTGTTTAGCTGTGGATCCAGTTCGCTTACATAAGTGTACAAATGTGTCCTTTAATGTAGGGTGTCTGTTGTTTTTATTACTTGATTCATGATAAAGAGAAACTAGCTGCGTCCGAAATCGCATACTGTGACAGTACGTACTGAATTTGAATAAGTACCTACCTATCGGCCGTTAAAACAATACGTTCTATATAGTATGAGTGGGAGTAATATGAATAGAAGGTATGCATTGACGTCACTTTCAGGACACGCCCTGGGACACGCTCCCCTGGGTGGCAAAACACCCAGCAAAATGGCTGAGAAGAATAGGAATGTGATGTGAATGTGATCAAACTAAATACTCTTCGAAGATACGAAGTATGCAGTACTATTCTATAGGTACTCAAGATTAATATGAGATTGGCAGAAACTGCATGTGTTAGGGCAGCTTTTATCCTCGTTCGTATTTTTTTCTTTTATATAGTTGAACTTATTTACTTTAACTTAGAAGCACAAAGGTGATGTTTTGAGCAGAATTGTCCGTTTATAATTGGATGAATTAACAGCAATGGAGTACTTGAATATTAAAATATTATGAAATTACACTTAAATGTTCGGGCTTCTATCACTGCATGTTAATTTTAGTTCAACTTAAAATGTTACCCCACAAAACCATATATACCACGGATATATTTGTAGCAATAGCCAACAATATATTGTATGGGACATCATTATCAATTTTTCTTTTATGCCAAAAAACATTAGGATATTAAGTAAAGATCATGTTCCATGAAGATATTTAATAAATATACTGTATAAAAACTTTATTTTTGTGAGTGCGGGTGCAGCAAAATCGTGAACCAAACTGCCCGGAAACACGCCTACAAGTTTTCCTCGCTGCTGCCCACTCTTTGGGAATGACTCAAGGTTGGTAAAGCTTGGAATTTCTGCTTTTGGGTTTATCTGCTCTTCACAACATCATTGTCCGCGCCAATAGAGAGCGTTAAAACAAACCTGTTTCTTCTTAGCAACGGCCTGCTACAGTGCCTCTGATTGACAACTTTAAAGGCGATTTTCTTAATATTTTAATTTTTTGAAATTTTCAAATAGTTGTATCTCAGCCTAATATTGTCCTATTGTAACAAACCATACATCAAGCTTATTTTTTATTGTCCTGTTGAAAACGGAGCATCCAAAATGGATCTTAAAGGGTTAGTCCACCAGGAAATGGAAATTTGATGTTAGTTTCCTCATGCCATCCAAGATGTGACATTGTTTCTTCAGTAACATAAAGATTTTTTCAAATGTCTTAGGTGCTTCATAAAATAGTTATTTCAGAGTCAAAAAAGCAAATACAGGCAACTTTATCTGCTTTTGACTTTTAGAGAACTGGTAGCTAAGGACTTTTACCTGTACATCACCTGAGGGCGAGTAAACCTCAGGACGCTCACAAGTCCGTCTGGTGATTCTGTCGCGTCCTCTTTCGGCATCACACTTGGTCCAGCCCTCCATCTCCTCCTCCTCAGAAGCCAAAGGCTGATGAATGCTGTGCTCTATGTGGGGCCGGTAATGCGGCCTGGGTCTGGACCGCACCACCTGAGTGATGATTTTGTCTTCAACAGAGCGTCTCCAGCATGCCTGACCTGCTGGGAACACAGACGCACTCTGTGCTGGCCCTTCTGTCACAGTGGCAATTAGAAAGTTCGGCACAGGGAGCACAAGCTCGGCTCTCATGCTGTCAGGCTGCATTAGAGAGAAGTTCTGGATCCAGGGACACTAGCTCCCCTGTGAAGCAACACTTTACTGTACAGGACGTGCTACCCCAAAAACACCCCAGTGACTCTACAACACAACGGTTACTCTCAGCCTCCGTGTTTATTATTAGCCAAATGCATTTAGCAAGCTAATTCTTAACTAGCTGGATTAGGTAGGTTACAACACAATTTATACTTCATGTACTCCGAGCTTAGAAAATATACAATTTTTTATAAATAAAAATTTTAGACAAGTTTTTCACAGATTCCTAAAATATTTGTTTTTTATGACTGGTGGTCTAATAAATTTGTTAAGCACTGTACATATATTTATGCTCTATGCATTTTAAAGCATTACTTTAAGAAAATTAGACAACATTAAAACCATCCTTCATTCTTAAAGCCTTGTGTGATGTTACACATAAATTTAATGATATGTGAAATCATTTGTGAATTTTAGAAAATTGCCTTTATTTAGAGTTCAGTAGCTCCTATTAGTACAGTCTCTAGTCATTATTTAATGACTCGAATGTTAGATTTGTCAGTATTTATTTCAAAATATTTGACACATTCTTTTCGCATCTAATGGCGTTGATGCATTTTGAGTGATGGGTTGAAAAAAACACTTTTTTCAAATAAACAAAAATGTGGGCATAAAAAATGTAACAGGCTAAATGTCAGCCCAGTGTTGCTTTCAATGTATGAAAAAAATTAATACTTTTTTTTCGCACAGAACGTAAATGTGCATGTGACCGAGGCGTGGCTGCAGGGCTGGACTGGGACGTTAATTTGGCCCTGGCATTTTTGACCAGCTTCGGCCCTCCTCCACCATTTTTGTCGACCGGGGGAGGGGTTGCTTTGGGGTGCTGTCCTTTCCTGCATACATGTCCGATTCGCAATTGCATTCGCGTTCCGTGCATACGTGCCCGATTCAACCTTCTAATCCCTCCGTCTCTATGGCCCATGCATCCGTTTCGGCCCAAAAAGTACATCGGCTGGCCTAGCCCACAGCGCTAAAACCTTGGACAGGAACTCAAATAAAATCGCCAAGGACTTTACGTTCACACACGCAAAGAGGATTATGGTTAACAATGCCCCGTGTGACGCTGAAGGTCAGTTAGCGACCCAAAGCAGAGACGTGCTCAATCTCCACTGCTCCCTCCAAGCCTTCTTTTGTCTCCTTATGAATAATCTGTAGTCAAATGTGGTCATCAGGCCTTCTAGGCAAGCCTAGTCACAATGCTCATCATTTACCCCTATTAGCAATGCTGTTACCTCATTTCTTGGTTAACTCGAATTGCATGGAAACATGTCATCATGGTAAATGGCCTGCCAGCAGTCTGGAGTAGGTCTATAGCAGGACGGAGGTAATTACTGCTGGATAGGTGAACTTTGCAATTGTCTGCCTCCTGCATGGTCTGTGTGCCAATGAGAAGCTCAAGCAGAAGATGGTGAGGTCATCATTATGCAAATCCACATTAAGTGGATATGACATAAAGGGCAACACATAATTACTCCGGCTTACGCAGGCAGTCACACAAAACCAAGGACACACACATAGACAGACACACATACTGTATACAATCAATTAGTCCTCATTAGAAGGGTTTACTGTTTGGTTTACCACAAGGAATACATTTCAAGGTTACTAAATCACTTACACTTGAAGTGAGCGCACAGTTTTCCGATATTTTTAATTCATTCACGTTTCAGATTGGTGGCTCCTCAGCTCTCGTAATTTGCTGCTTGCTAACACATAAGAAAAGGTACTATTGAGGTGAGGGGGATTTATAATCCAGATCAGTGCTTCTCTAGAGCTGGACCTATGTAACAGTAAAATAAAAAGTAAATTAAATAATCTGTTCACCAATTCAAAACCTAAAGTTTTTTATAGCGTAAATATTATTACGCTATGTTATACCTTTCCTTACACATACCATACATTTCTTGAAATAGGCAAATTTTTAACCAATCCATAATTTGCCAGACTATTGTTTCGTTCCAATTTATTGTTTTAAAGAACTAGGCAAATGAACACTAATAAAATGCTGTTTGCAGGCTAGGAAGTTAAACTGAACAGTTACTCTGAAAGCAAACTAAAAGTTGTTTGATGTACAGAAAGTCTAGTCGACAATGCAACAAGTGTAGTAATCATGTGTACCACTAGAGGATGCTGTCTTATTTTATATACCTTGAAATTTTACATCTTATCTTGTAAATACAGCCAAAAGTATAGGGACTATTTTAAGCTCAAACTCTTAAATGATGATATAGCTTATATAATGAAATACAATTATATACATTGTCAAACTTGTTGTCAGTGTTATGGCAAGAATGTCCTTATAGATCATGTAGTGTTTTCTCTCATACACATAATATACACACTCTCGGTCAGTAAAAAGAGAAACTGTAGTGTATTTTGAGCAGTTGAATGCAGTGTACATGATTCTATATTACTGTCTATTGATTATGTGCTTTCATGTTGATATCCTTTACAGAAAACTGTGGCAATTTAGGAAACACGTATGTATAAATTATATATAATATATTAGGCTATATACATATTACCACATATTATGCAATTCTTTTCTAACAATATTTCTCCCAAATTTCAAATAAAAATATTGTTTCTATTTGCATTTATTTGCAGAAAATGAAAACTGGAGAAACAGGTCAAAATAACAAAAATCACACAATAAATGCGCCGTATATTTTTTTCAGACCTCAAATACGCAAAGAAAACAGTAATATCTGTACATGTATGAAAAGTTAAAAAACTATTTTTAATGTGATTACCTCAATGTTTATCACAGTTTTCATGTGTCTCGCCATGCTGTCAGTCTTTCACATTGCTGTTGGATGACTTTGTGTCACTCCTTAGGTTTGATTTTGTTGAAATTCAACAGACACTGGACTGGAATGGCCACAATATATCTAGAAATTCTGATTAAATGAAAATGGAATGGTCTATTAATTTTCCCCTAACACCCACTTTAATTTACGTAATATTAAAAAAAATACTTATAATATGCCGTGTGACACATTGTAGTCACTATGTCTGCTGTCCATAAACAAGTTTACATTACACTGAAACCTGGACCTGCATATTCTTGACATTTCCTGGTACTGTTTATCAGTTTTGTGTCAAAACAGAAGAAAGTGACAGAGGCTCCACGCCAACACTAAGGCTTCAGTGAGGGGTTGTGGGTTGCATGGGTTGGCAGCTATTTGGCTGCTTATCAAACTTGGTCTCCTGTCGCCGTTCTGGATAAGATGTGGGACTCTGTTGCTATGGCAGCCAAGGTCCCATCACAGTGTGAGTTAATAGTAAATTTTAAAATGAAATATTGTGATTTATTAAAGGTGACATGGATGTCTAAAAACTGAAGAAAGAATCAAACCAGTGACAAATGATGCTTTATAACAGAAATGGAATTTTCAGCCACTATAATTGAGTGTTTGTAAAGTGCTATCTTAAACATACGTTCATATTGTATATATATATATATATATNNNATTAATATTATATTATATATATATATAATATTTAAAAATTATACAACCAATAAATAATACATACACACTAATTCACCCTAAAAGCCTTAAACTTGACTAATTTTTCCACAGCAACTGTGCATTGTGCAGTTGCGAAATCAAACATGCTTCCAACGCACCCCCCTCCTTCCCTTGTGTACATCTGTAAAAAGATGTACTGGGGATACTATTTTAGAGTACAGATGTTCCCTACAAGAGAGCTAGCAGCTTAATACCTGCCCTGGTTTGCTCAAAATATCCCTTTATTTATGCTACAAACTAGGCATCTGTGTCATTAAATTATCCTCCAAGTTTACTGCGCTCAGAGATGCTGTAGCAGCAGGTTCACAATAATAAACATGGTTTCCAAGGAAACTGTTTCATCCAGACAAGTCTCTCTTTTGCTGTTTCCCCCTTTATTCTCTTTAATCCTTAAAAGTATGGGTGCCTTTACAAATAAGTAATGTGAAGGTACCATGGTACATCTGACCAAAAAAGGTAAATGAAATTATAATTTTCAAAGAGGTACAGGTCCTGTGTACTCTTGTTATGTCATAGTATTTTAGTGTGGTAATAACAATACTGGACAAGTGACATTGTCCATTCAGAGAACACAATCATCATGACACAGCAAAACTGTATTTTGTTAAGTGAAACATACTGTAGAGAGCTCTAAAAAGGACACACACAATAAAAATCAAAGGCCTTTCAGAGTAAGAGAAACCAAAGCTCCCAGGATCTACGTGGGCCATGAATAAGTGATTACGAAAGTCTGCTGAATAATGAAGATGGTTTAGAGATGAAACATGCAGCATCCCACTGTTCTCAAAACTGAAAGGTCAAAAGTTCAGTATTTCACTTCACTTCAAGTCACTTCAACACATTCAGGGTGTGTTTGTTTGTTTGTTTGTTGTGCATGTCAAGCCAGAATTCAACTGCCTAAATATGCCAATGCTCTTAAAGGTGCTGTATGTCATTTTTTGGAGGATCTATTGACAGAAATGCAATATAATATACATAACTACAGTATGTCTTCAGAGGTGTATAAAGACCTTACATAAGTGTTGTGTTTTTATTATCTTAGAATGAGCTATTTCTATCTAAATACAACGCGGGTCCCCTGACATGGAATTTACCATGTTGTTTCTACAGTAGCCCTAAACGGACAAACAACTCTACAGAGTGCGTTTCATAAATATGTTTTCTCCTTTGGCAAAGAAACGAAAACTTGATGACATCTTAGTCCTGTGTCAGCCACCGTAGTGCTTCGGGAGGGAGGGGTGCAGTGAGCCATTGCAATTCGCATCTTCACCACTAGATGCTGCTAAATTTCATACACTGGACCTTTAAAGATCCTATGCAGCCTAGACAAGTCAAAACCAGTTCCTGACAGGATCAAAACCATGATCTTTGACCAAGACAACTATTTAAACACAGCAGATTATGCATAAACAGTCGTGCACAATGAAAGGCGACATCAGTGCATTTTTTATGTTCTCTGCAGATCCATACTTATATAAACATCAATGTCTAAAAAAAAAGTCCACATAAAACATGGAAACTTAACATGTTTGTGTGTGTATGCTGCTATAATTCTTATTCATGTGTCATCTTATAAAAAGTGATTTAAAATAGTTGGAATTGGTTGCTATGAATGACAACCCATTTTACATGCATTTTGCAAATACGTTCATCCAAAAAGTCTTACAACTGATTCAAAATATACATTTTATTAATCCATGCATTTCCTGGAAATCAAACCCATGAGTCTGCCATTGCTAGCATTAAGCCGTTGAGCGACAGGAACACGTCATCTTCATTCAGGATGGTCAGTGGACATACAGTAGTTTGCTGAGTGTGCTCTAAAACCTGGTCTTTTGCTCTCCTTCCTCCACTGTTTCTCACTAACAGCGTACGAAGGCCACAAGTACACGCTAGTCTTAGCAAGACTGGAAAAACAGAAGTACCCAAGCCAGTTTGAGAGCCCCGGGCTTAGGTGTGTGGCTATGAGAGCACTCGTCGCATTCCACGTGAATGAAATTAGACAACATCAGCACTTTCTGAAGCAGGCTGAAACATTACAACACAAATCTCGCTTTCTTTTTCACTTCCAAAAATATTTAAACAAACTTAGGCTACTCGCATTTTCTAGATTTTCAGTCTAACCTGGATTCTAACCGGAGGGTTGAAAAAATGGCTAATTCCAGGTTAACACAGATGCAGATGTATCAAACCGCTGTGTGTTAGCTTCTAGCCTGAAGTCTGAGAAATCCACTCAAGTGTAAGAATGGGAAAATGGCCTGTCTCCTCTGATTAGAGGTATAGATTGAGGAAATGTATGCTCACGTTTAACAAAACATCCAGGACAGAAAGACGTTTTTGTGTGTGATGAGGCTGATTGATCGCATTTACCTCAGCAACTACAATTTATTTGTATTCCCTGTAAAGAAACCAGATTGTCATCTTTGTAATCTTGAATTAATTAGAAGTTTACTGTTAATTTCCTATTGAGTAAGCAAATAAATAACAAAAGGAAACATTAGTAAGCAAACTACATGAGTCAATGCATGACTTTAACTCTGACTGAATATCCGAACACTTTGCTCTATTGTGCAGAGCTATGTGACGTGTTTTTTTCCGCCATATAATTCGCTACTGTCCTCCTGAAACCATGTATCTCCATATTTTGAGATTTTCATTTTTTGCCATTAAAGGGGTCATACGTGTTGTTAAGGTAAATAGTCAATGAACCTCAATGAATATACATACAGACATAACGCATGGGTGTTTTAAAGCATAGCTTGTAATACCTTGAATTCAGAAATATTTTTACAACCTAAAATTTATTTTACTTTTATACTTACTTCCATTTGTGTCAAATTATATATGCTGTAGCTGTATATCCTTAAGGTTTCCCTGTTGAAAAAAACAGCATACTGTATGCTGCTTTGGTATGTTTTGATGCTGGTTTGTGCTGGTTTAAGCTGGTCATGTGCTGGTTTTAGCTGGTTCAAGGTGGTCAAACCAGCATCAAAACATACCTAACCCAGCATATGCTGCTTTTTTCAACAGGGTTTACAGTTCGAAACCTACAGTATTCTGGATTCAAATGATCACATTCAGACAATATTGTGCGTATCCAGAATATAATTTTAAGCAAAAGTCACCACATTGTTTTTGGTTGGAAATTTTCGTTGCTCTGTGCATGACTTGTGGAGTGGATATTCAGTCCGAGAACAAAACGGTCATTGTACTGTGCGTGTCTTGATGCATTGCACTCAGTGTGTGTGTGATTGTTCATCCTCTTGCACTGTGACTCTGTACTGTCAGGCCAAAGCAGAAGTTCTCACATGGCCAAAGCCGCTAGTCACATGGCCTTGGGCATGTGCCACATAACACTAGCAGTCGACGCACACCGACACTAAACCTTCTCCCTTTAACACAGTTAAAGGCCGGTTTAAAAAAGAGCAGGAGAGAGAGAAGGAGATCTGAGGCCAGAGCTTGAAGATTTGAATTGAAACCGAGAACCTGGAAAAAGGACTGCAGGGGAATCGATGTGAGAAACCGAGGAAGGTCAGAGTAAGTCACATCGGCTGCTGGTTTGCATGGTCATCTCTCCAGCTGTCCGTCTACATGCATGGACATCGACTTAGCTGTAAGCCACACGTCAAAACAGACGGAAAGGGAGGGCGAGGAACGTGCGTGTGTGTTATGTTAGTGTAACAGAACGGAGGAGCAGGAGGGAGGGGTCTGTTCCCAGCTGTTGCAGTGTTTGCAAATGGTTTATGACACTGCAGTACTTGTAGCTTGTGCTAACACTGCTCACCGTCCACCCACCACCCATCAGCCATTGAGGGTCAAAAGGGAGATGTAGGATCAAGGTAGACTAGTTTCTGAGACTGCCCTACGATGCTTCTTAAACCTGCAACTTTTAAGAGCTTCATGTTTATTCTGAAGAATGTGACAAACGTTTAATTCAGAATCTGATTGTGGAAATCACGTCCTTCACATTTTAACCTTGAGAGCCATTGCATACAGCGTGATATTCTCTGTAGCCCTCCATACAAAGCAACAGTAGTGTCAGTCAGTTATTCTCCTACCACGGATGCTGGCAGGAATTCAGATACATATCTGTTGAATTGTGAACTGAAATTGAGGTCACCATCGTCTCTCTGAATCCTTGAACAGCGTGCACAGTAAACCAAAATGGATCTCATAACCTAAGGTGATGTCTTGCAACCAATGTCAACAATGTGGGCTTCAAGTGAAGATGGCTGTCTTTTTAATCCTCAGATCAGCCCCCTCGCTGTCCTTGTCCTTCTGTAAGATGACCTTGCGCATGGGATCTTGTGACGGACCCACACACAAACCGATGAATGCGAAGACCACAAATCCGGACCTGCCTGGTTTCTGGGAAACAGAAAGTGAGTGGTGTCAGTGATGGATGCATTTTGAACACAGGTTGATTCATGTGTGACAGATTAAGGCTGCTATGATTTGCATTTGTTTTAATGCATGAAACACAGGAGAATTGCATGCAAGACGAATTATTACGTTGAGGGTGCTTTAGAGACAAGATTCGATTTTACGTTCCAAGTTATCTGCATTTACTATATGCTTTAGAAAAACAAGCTATTATATTTGGTGAAATATTATACATGACCTGACATGTATTCATAAATTATCAAAGTACACAGTTATAAAACTTCTATGGATGCTTCTACATAAACAAGGTTGTAAACCCTGTACAGACCTGGTCAATTTTGGACAACAAAAATCATTACTGTACTACTAAAGTAACTCCGAACCTAACATAGGCACATACACAAAAATCACATTCTTCCCAGGATTTTGTTCGTTTTATAATCCAGAGCTGCAGAGAAATCGATTGGTTCTGATCTGGTCCAGGCATGAATAATCAAGCACTAAAGCTCGATTACAGGCTGGAAATAGCTGCAGCTTACTTTAATGGGATTGCAGGCTGCAGTGAGCACTAGAATTGGCCCACTGGAGGCTTCCCCGGGCGAAACCTATCATTAAAACGATATAGACTGCCCATAAGTATTTGCAAAGAGCAGACTGAAAGAATGTGAAACAGGATATTCTCTTTTAAAGCTGAAAAATGTTACTTTTGCAACCTGCCAGGGGAAGATGTGAAGCATGAGCATTTTAAACACAGAGAACACGCTTTACCATCTCAAATGTCTCTATTTTGTTTATTTAGCCTATACATTTATAGCTGCAGACCAGACATGAGACAACCTGTCCTAAAGGATGCTTTTTCACTTATACCAAATAAATAAGTGTGCTTGAATTATTTGCTAATAGTATTATTACAGTTTATTATTTAAGTAATTTATTTAACTAGTCCTCTAAAAGACAGTTGATACAGTAAATATTTAACATTTCAGAACCGGTCTGTAAGGTATTTACATTCTGTGCAGGTACTGCTCGCTCATCTCTCAGGAAAAGAAAGTGACTGGTTGAGACGAGGGTGTGATTTGGAATCTCGGGTCCAATCAAATGGCGAGTTTACTCAAGCCTGGGCGGAGATTCTACTATACAAGGGCGGGGTTAAAGACGGAAGTTCAACTGGATTGGTCGGTCAGTCGCAACACTCCAAACCATGGTCATCTGCAGCCTGTCCTTGCGACTTGGAAACGTAAGAAAACCAGTATCATGTCTCAGTTTAGATTTCGATAAACCTTTAGCAACGACAGCCGAGGCGTGTTGAGTGTACGTTATTTTCGCGTTTTGTCCGACGATGACGCGTAATCGTTGCCAACAGCTGTCTTCCTTATAACGCCGAATGCGATACACTGTATCATTAAGCAACCTGAACACGAACGCTGTCGTTTTTAATGTCAATGTGGCTTTAGCGACAGATCTGACATGTTTTGGCGTCGCATATGAGACCGATGTTTTGGAAATTTGCAGCGTTTGGCATTCGGCCTCGCCAGCGTAGGATTTAATCGACACGTCAGTGTAAATCTGAGAATTTATAAGCGATTATAAAAGCGAGGGGGGACACAACCCCTATCGCACACAGACTGAAACGTCATCAACATTTTCATTTATTTAAATGGTCGAGAGAGACGGGGTCATTGCTGAAATAAGGAAGAACGACGGTAGGTTAATTACATTTTCTTAAAAGATGTGTCCGAGTTCTTTGAAAACGCGTTAATATCGTCAGCGCTCGTGATGGATTATAATATGAGGTGGCTTGTGTCACAGTGACTTGTCGTGATGTGTTGAAAGACGATCCGACAAATGTTGTTGGTGAAATGTCGTTCAAAACGGTGCTCTCCCTTTGGCTTATCATGGCGTTGCAGCGTTTTCCCATCACGATTTCATTAGAGATCAAGTGCAAAGTGCATAAATCCACGTTATAACATCCTTGTGAGTGATGGATAGATTTGTGTGTAAACGCAAAGAGGAAACCATTGATTGCTTTACGTGAATGAGTCAATAACTGTTTCAGTATTTTAATATCCAAGTTTTTTCCCCTCTCTCCCACAAGGGTATTAGGAGAATCTGAGAGGGAATTGCATACAAGTGAAGATTTGCTACATTAGGCTACATAAATGGGGGATTACGGATTTGGAGTGTTGGTTAAAAACAACTCTGCAAACAAATCGGTTTTCCCCGTAAGAATTCATCCACACCTGCAGCATACGGTCCACCACCAGACGACCCCTCCGAGCCCACCAGCCTTCATCGGCAACAACAACGCCACCAATGGTGGAAGTGTGGGGTCCGCTTGGCTTTTTCCGGCTGTGACGACTCACACTAACATGCAAGATGAGATTTTGGAGTCCGAGACGTCTAAAGCTCAGCAACAGCAGCAGGAGAGTCAAGAAGGACAAGACAAACAGATGCTCTCTCCACCGGGTCACCAAGAAACGTCCGGGATTATTTCCGAGTTGGACAACGCCTTGCCAGAGGATAATCCGCTTGAGAAAGGGACCATGGAGAACGGCAACGGAAAGGAGGGCCTGCGACTTGAATCTCCAGTGTTATCAGGGTTTGACTATCAAGAGACGTCTGGCATCGGTACTTTAGCACAGTCCAGTAGCTCTTCGTCATCATCCCTTACTGGTTTCAGCAGCTGGTCCACTGCTATCCCACCCAACCCCTCCACCTTGATCGAAGAGGTCGGCTTTTTCAATCCGTCTGCTACTACTAATAATGCTCCTCCTCCGCTGCTATTTCAAGGTTTCTCCCATCACGCCAGTACAGGATTTGGGGGTAATTTCTCCCACCAGATGGGGCCTCTATCTCAGCACCACCCTTCTCCTCACCCCCATTTCCAGCACCCTCACAATCAGCATCACAGGTCCTCGGCCAGCCCCCACCAACCTCCCTTTTCCCATCGTAGTGCTGCTTTCAACCAGCTGCCACATTTGGGGAATAACCTAAGCAAGCCTCCCTCCCCTTGGGGAAGCTATCAGAGCCCCTCCTCCACCCCATCTTCAACTTCCTGGAGCCCAGGTGGAGGATATGGAGGCTGGGGAGGCTCTCAAGGCCGGGAGTATCGCCGGGGCCTGAACGGAGGCGTGACGGCCCTCAACTCGATCTCACCTTTAAAGAAATCTTTCCCGAACAACCAGACCCCCACACAGAAATATTCCCGCAACAACTCCGCTTTCAACTCCAAACCGTGGATGGAGGATACCATAAACCGCAATGACAGCATCTTTCCATTTCAGGTAATAAAATCTTTCGCTTAATATTTTGTTGCTTTTATTGGGGCGGAGATGAGAACAAATCTGTTGCGTTTGTTTCTGCGTTTGCTCTCGTTGGCCAAACCTGATCTGATAGTGGCAGAGCGTTCACGTTTGTTCGAGAAATGCATTCGATCAAAGCTCAGATGAGTAATGCGGTGCTGTTGCTCCAGTTCTGCAAGCTGTGAATGTCACCGATATAAAAAGACACATACATGAGTGTGTCAAAAGCAGGGGATGACTATGCCTCAAAGCCAATGGGAGGGGAATCAGAAAGTATCGCGTTTAATCACTCGTGACAATACAATTATCAATTGTTCCAGGGTGAAATGAATAAAAGGGGCTATTCCAAATTTGTTTATTATTCAATCAACACTAACATTCGACACCGAAACCTATACTGACCATTTTTAATTGTACCGTAAATCATCTTAGAAAGTTACTACTATAATATCATTTCAGAATAAACTACTTGTGTCTAATTGCTTTACGCTCATAGATGGAGAGGTCATGTTCCTGTTTGAATTATAATTTCAACAGTGGTAACTGTGAAAACACTCACTGTTGTTTCACATGCTTTCACATGTGTCCTCCCCTGTTCAGTTTGTAGCCTAATACCTAGAACAAACCTCGCATTGTGTTCGCAAGGCTTTTTTCTTGCGATGCGCTAGCTTGTTGTGCCACAACACCACCCTGGGTCATATGCAAAAGTGCATTGCATCAAAACAAAAATATTTGGTCACTGCAGGGTATGAAGGATACTAAAGTACTTTTAGTGCTCATATATGAATTGAGAGACACTTGTCATTTTATAAGAATACTGATTTTGTTGCATTAAGAACAACCTTTTCATTCCTTACATGGATAGTTCACCCAAGAATTGTAATTCTTTCATCATTTACTCACCCTAGAGTTGTTCCAAATATGTATAAATTTCTTTGTTCTGATGAACACCGAGAAAGATATTTGGAAGAATGCTTGTAACCAAACAGTTCTTGGATCCCATTGACTCCCATAGTAGGAAAAATTACTTTACTTGTTGAACACAAAAAAGGTATTTTGAAGAATGTAGGACAGCAAACAGTTCTGGGGCACTTTTGACTATCATTGTCATTTTTCCTACAGTGGTAATCAATAGGGTCCAAGAACTGTTTCTGGAACTGTGTTCAACCAAACAAAGAAATATATACAGGTTTGGAACAACTAGAGAGTAGGGTTGTCACAGTACCATAAACATGTCTTACGATACTATACCAGCTGAAGTATCTCGATACCAAGTAGTATCACGATGCTGTGCCATATAATTCAAATCTATACAAAAAACAGATTTAGATTAAACATTTTCTATTTACTATAGTAAACTGTTGTATTAACTGTAGTAATTGGATAAATTGTAGCAAATACATTTACATTTAGTCATTTGTAAATACTATAAATACTGTAGTATACTTCAATATTTACTATGTTAAGACACAAAAACACTACTATCTTTGAGTTTTAGTAGTTTACTGTAGTAAATACTAAAGTACACTAGATCATTTTTCACGTAGGAACTAATTCAAATGTTGGACGAATTTCATTGATACAGCAGTCTTTACAAAGGGAAATATTAGACTTACTTTAAAGAGCAGGTTTCATGAATCTCATAAAATTACCGGCATTTCAGTGTGTAACGTAGCTTTCCTTCAATTTTGACGATCTGCAAAGTTGTTATTCCAAATGTTCATGATAAATTAAGATATTGGCTTCCAAAGTAAGGAGTCGACTCCGAACCGCCCAAACAAATCGTTAGGCTTTCGAATCTTTTGAGTGTAACATCGATACTTCACAGTGTAACGCATCAGCACAATTGAGTGCTTACAATATACGTTAAAGTAATTGTGCTAATCAGTGTTGTATATTTAGTACAGCTGTAGGTTTCCAGGTAAACAACGTATAAGTTAACAGTGTTACAGTTTTAATAATCCAACTCTTACCTAATAATGTGGCGGTTATTGTAGACTGTTGTCGTTCTACATCTCGTAGTATTGTACAAACTGTATCCCTTTATCGTTTAGTCACGGTAGCACTTTGCTAACGTGTCTCACATTATGGTTTTGTCAAGTGTGCAAAGTTTAGCTGTGGTCACGATCCCCTTCAAACAAAACGGTTTGCTTGTCATTATTTTAAAACGGACTGCAGCACTATATCATTTTATTATGTAAAGGTGTGTGCATTATGTTTGGAAGCTCTCGCTAACTTGCTCAGTTACTCCTCTCTGTATAATCAAAGTAATGATCAACTTTTGGATAGAGCCGTTGTTGTTCTCCCACAGCTATGACGAAAAAAGATCATCAGAAAACAACAGTCTGAATGGTTTATTAAGATATGTTTATGAAGATAAAAACTTGTGATTTGGTAATACTGATGCCATTTTTACACACAGCGTCTTTGTTTACAAAAACCTTCCTGAGATAAGAACTGTGGTAATGGGCGTTTCGTTTCTGACACGCAGTGTATGAAGAAAGACCAGTCACAACTGATTGGGCCAGTTGGCCAATCGGAGCACACTGGACTCGCGGTAGGGAGGAGCTTAGAGAAGCGGAAAATTTGAACATCTTCGGAGGAATCGTTTAGGGATCTTTGAGAAATGGATAGATACTAAATGCTTATTTTAAGAAAATAGCACTTTTTTTTACCTTTGATGCATTTGAACATGTTGTTGGGGACTCTAATACAACATTAGGACACTTACAAAAACCTTTAAACCTGCTCTTTAAATGCAGAACTAAAACGGCCAGTAGGTGGCGTCAATTTTCCACTGAGTTAGTGAATCATTTAACCTACTCGTTCAAATCGCCAATTTGAATCATTAACTAGTCCGAGACATTCAAAACACACATTCATTTAGGAGATAAACACTGCAAAAAGGCAGATGTAAGTGTTCAAATAAATATTAATGCGCATATGCAACATTAACTACGGTACTACGATACTACCGTTTCAAAAATAGAGGCATCGCGGGTATTTTCAAGCTTTAGCATCGCGATGCTACCGTAGCACCGGTACACCGTGCAACCCTACTAGAGAGTGAGTATTTCGTTTTTGGGTGAACTATCCCTTTAATTGATTTGGAGTACTATCGTAGGAGTACTATCGATGTACATTATATAGTGGTATACCCATAGAAGATCTGGCTTTCCAGGAAAAGCTTGTTTTTTTCCAAGGTTACAACCATCTGGAGTTTTTGGTTTCACCACAGTTGCCTGAGGTTTTATAGACATCTATTTAGCCATGTTTTCTTAATGTTACTGTGAATGTTATTGTTCAACTAAAACTTTATAGATGCTTATTTTACAGGTTTAATTATACCATTTTGTATTATACAATCCATAATCAACATCCTTTAAGGTCATATGTTATGCCATCATTTTATTTATTCAATAAGAATAGTCATATACAGTTCTATTTGACTTCTATAGAGCTTTTTGACAGCTTTACAAAGCAGCTTCACAAAAAATATATACAGTATTGGCACAAAACTGTAGAGACATAAGAGACAATACTACTGGCCCGCCCAACAAAGCTTGGTTTCACCAAATGTGCACTTGGATCATCGCAGTTTGGAGGGGAGGGAGTGGCATATTTCTTGTTTATTTTTCTTACTCGTGCTTGTATTAAAGGATGGGTAGGCAATTTCGGAGAGGCTAACAATATAGCTAGCTAGCATTGAGCATAAGATCGCACCTTCCCTTCAGAGCGCTCTACAAAGCAACGGCTCCGAAGATGACCGAAGATTCCCTGTGTGGTGGTATGCAAATAGGTAGTTTGACAGACAAGTGGGACATTCTGTCATTGCATTCAGACCGAATGCAATGATTGGACGAAGAATTTATGCTACTGCGCCTCCCACAGATGATATATATTTATGTAAATATATTTTAAGCAGTTTAATGCTCAAAAGAATTTATGGTTAATTCAAAGCCGTGATAGGTTCCATAAACCGAAATGGAGCATAGAGAGAATTCACCATCTTTTTGCAAATTCTTTTAGCTTTTAGGAAAGGATGACAGGGTCTAATCATTGGTCTTCCCTGTCACTTTTGCAGGAGCGAAGTCGGTCTTTTGATGGTTTCAGCATGCATTCTCTAGAGAACTCGCTGATTGACATCATGAGAGCCGAGCAGGATTCATTGAAAGGTACATTACTCACTGCCATTCTTACAGATCCATCATCACATTAAATGCCTGCATGAAAAAAGTTGAATATTTTTTAAATAGAGAACGCAAAATTAACCAAATGTGTTTTACCCTAAAAAATGTTGACATTTTGGCAATTGCACAGAGAAGACCGTTTATTTACCTGTAGGTATAGACGTTTTCATCGGATGCACATGCCCCTGGACGGAAGATAACTTCCGATGTGTGTTTATTTATCGGTCTGGCTAGTGGCTAACAATATCACTATTTATATTATATTGTATAATAATTGTATTAAATAAACGATTTGTTGAATTTTGTTGTATGTTAATTTTATTAAATAAACAATTTGTTGAATGGGTCGTGTAACTTTAATAACTTAGTAACTTTTAATATGTTTGGATATGTGTAACGTGCCATGTTTGCTTGCTTCATAATGAATCTGGTCAGGTCTGCATATTGCAGTTTGTGTATTACAATTGCGGTATTGCACGATTTCCATCCCCAAATTCCAAATGTTTCCCGACCACTGATTTTCTTTAGTGATTAGTTATTGTTAGTAGTAGTACTCGAGACCATTTTTTGATGGTCTTGGTTTTGTCTCGGTCTCGACTGTCTTTGGTCTCGGTCTTGTCTTGGTCTCAGACTTGGTGGTCTCGGGATTGTATTTCAAGACCACAACTGTGGGAACTACACTAAATTGCTGGTGCATTGTCTGATTTATGTGTTAACATCATTCATGTGATTGGATGTAAAACTTCTGGCTTTAAAAGCATTCACCACTTGTTCCTTATTTGATTCTTCAGTTACTTTTGTTACTCTTACTGCTGGTAAGAGAAGAATGGGGGGGTTGTCTTAAAGAAATCTGTCCACAAAATGAATACACACAAAGGCCCACAATATCCGAGATGTTATTGCAAAAAAGGTACTTGTATGAGATCTTGTTTTTTTATTTTATAACATCTGATGTGATATTGATTTTGTATAATTATTCAATAAACCTTGAGTTAAGAAGTAACAGATACAATTAAACACAAGTTTTTGTTCTATTTTGGCTAGTCCCAAACAGCTATTGATTAGATAAAAAAGCAATGAAACTAATCAAGTCACTGAATGTTTAGTTTTGTTGAATTTAAGTTTAGTTGTTGGAATTTTTAACTGCACAAAAATTGTAATATGTTACAGTAGGTGGGTGATAAAACACGGAACATAAAACATCCAACACATACATTTCTGCACAATAAATCACAATAAAAAAATGACTTTTTGTGTGTTTTGTGGATCTTTTGAATAAATTTTCTGGGAGTGCTGGTCTTGGTCTCGACACCTTCTGGTCTCGGTCTTGTCTTGGTCTCGACACCCTCTGGTCTCGGTCTTGTCTCGGTCTCGACACCCTCTGGTCCTGGTTTTGTCTTGGTCTCGGTTTTGGTGGTCACATCATTGCATATGATTAGAAATCCAAATCACTGTTAGGCTCAACTGATTCTATTTCCAGTCTCATCATGACATATTTAACACAAATAACATTTGGCTGAACTTCTACAGCATTCAACGAATGCACAAACAATCCCACATTTAGTTACTCCAAACTTGTTTTGATGACTTTGTGCTTTATTAATGATGTTTTCAGAATGGATGTGTACAGAAGGTTGAGAGTTGAAGCATGTAGATGCTCTCCCAATATTTCACCTAAGAGATGCCTTTGGGATTTGAAGTCTAATCTTGGCCAGACACTGGAGAGTTTGACGTGTAGTTTCTTCCCAGATCTGGTTTGGTTGTTTTCACATGGTCATAATATACAATACCCTTCTTCTAGTTTATTGATGAGATGCATAGCAAAGAACGCATTATATACTGTAAGTTGTATGTATGCATGTATAAATAACAGTTTAAGCAGCGTTAACCTTTTAAACCATTTTTGTTTTTCCAGACAAACAAAAATGGTTTTCCAGCACTTGTAGATTTGAATCTGGCTAAATAGCATATGTGATATTGTGAGGTTACAGCAAATATATTTTTACCAAGAGTGCTTTAGACTGTATGATGGTGTTTTATCATTGCTGAAGTGTATTCTGTCTTATTTCAAATGCAGCGAGGAATTACGGAAGGCGACGAGGTAAAGATCTTAGAAGTGTGTTTATACTTTGTTCTTTTGGTCCATGTTATTTCTTTTCAAGTTACAGGATGCCTTTGTGTTGGTTGCCAGGCAAGGTTTTTGTACTCTGTTTTTAGAAACTTTGCTCGTTCTCAACTGAACTCATTGTATTCAATTGAACAGGGATGTTAATTGCTACTTCACAAGATGAAAGCAGACTGTCTAGGCCTCTCAAGGCTGAATATTAATAGCAGTTACCTGCCGTAGTGAGTTTTACTAAATGGCTTTTGATGTTATTGCGTGACAGGTCACTCATCCTTGTTTCCCATGGAGGATGAGCGTAATTTTGGAGAGGACGAGCGGTCTGATCAGAGCTTGAGTGGATTGGGATCACCACACGGTTTCCCTCACCAGAACGGCGAACGCATTGAGCGCTATTCACGCAAAGTCTTTGTCGGTGGTCTACCCCCGGATATAGATGAAGGTACTAAATGATCAATTAAAGGGATAGTTCAGTCCAAAATAAAAATTCTGTCATTATTTATTCACCCTAATGTCGTTCAAAACGTGCATGACTCTTTGCATGGAACACAAAAGAAGATATTTTGAGAAATGAGAAGTGATTTTGTGTGCACAAAATGGAAGTTAATGGGGACGATGTTGTTTGGTTACCAGCGTGCATCAAAATATCATCTTTTGTGTTCTGCACAAGAAAGCAAGTCATAGAGGTTTGGAATGACATGATTGGATGAGTAAATGATGGAAGAATTTTCATTTTTGGGTGAACTGCATATGATTGAACTGAAGTGCTGCTCTGCTCCTTTCGGGTTTTCATTTAAGCCTATGCATCCTTGTTTATGCATTTGTCAAATTTCAGATGAAATTACTGCCAGTTTTCGACGTTTTGGACATTTGTTTGTAGACTGGCCACATAAAGCAGAAAGTAAATCTTACTTTCCCCCAAAAGGTGAGTTTGAGAGCCATTTGCATGGACTGTACAATTACAAACGTTAAAGGTGCACACATCAGCTTTTTCTATTTCAATAACAGGATTGCTTTATACTTTGGTTAAAGCTGAACTCATTTACCACTCTCTGTATTAAAGCTTCGTGTTAAGGTGTTCTTGCATGCGTGTCTTTTATTCTGCAGGGTATGCTTTCCTTTTGTTTCAAGACGAGAGCTCTGTCCAGGCGCTGATTGATGCCTGTATGGAGGAGGATGGGAAGCTCTATCTCTGTGTATCTAGTCCTACAATCAAAGACAAGCCAGTAAGATGTACCTGTGTGTTCTTTTTAACCTTCTGTGAAAATCATAAAAGAGCAAATAGAGCACTTCAAAAGTAGGTGCTGTTATACTGTACATAACCTGAAAGTTGTATTTGCTATAACAGCCCACATGGATATAGGAATGCAAACTGACATTTTGTTTTTTCATGTTCGCAAATGAAAAACTGTTGGTTTTGTTCTGTTCTTCATACATCTCTAGGTCCAGATACGACCTTGGAATCTAAATGACAGTGACTTTGTGATGGATGGCTCTCAGCCACTTGACCCCAGGAAGACCATTTTTGTTGGGGGTGTCCCGCGACCTTTACGAGCTGGTTGGCTTGGGTTTCAGATGTTATTTTGGTGTCAATGCATAAATATTTTTTGATTTACAATATTTATGTGCAGTAATATTTGTTTTTGATATCCTGAGCACAAGTTTTTTTTAATAGCTATTTTTATCCCATGACAGTGGAGCTGGCAATGATTATGGACAGACTCTATGGTGGGGTATGCTATGCTGGCATTGACACTGACCCTGAGCTAAAATATCCTAAAGGGGCTGGACGGGTGGCCTTCTCCAATCAGCAGAGCTACATTGCCGCTATCAGCGCTCGCTTTGTGCAACTGCAACATGGAGAGATCGATAAACGGGTATGAGTAATGTGATCTAGACAAACACTGTTCAGCAAAATGCGCTTGAGTTTTTCGTATTGTTAAAGGTATTTAGTACTAGTTATTAACCTCGGTAACTGTTTTGTTCCAGGTGGAAGTGAAGCCATATGTACTGGACGACCAGCTGTGTGATGAGTGTCAAGGCACACGATGTGGAGGCAAGTTCGCTCCTTTCTTCTGTGCCAACGTGACCTGTCTCCAGTACTACTGTGAATACTGCTGGGCAGCCATTCACTCGCGTGCCGGACGGGAGTTTCACAAGCCTCTGGTGAAGGAGGGAGGAGATCGGCCTCGGCACATCTCCTTCCGCTGGAATTGATCCGGGAGGTCAAGGCCGTGCTATTCGGATACATGCACTTTTCATTTTGCTAAGTCCTTTTTATTTAGAGTTCTTTTTTAAGTCTAAAATTGTATTTATTCTTAAGTTTTTAATTTTTTTTGCAGAAGAGAATGCTAAAAGAAAATGGTGTAATCTTGATTTTTGTTTAAAAGCTACATTGGCGCGCATGAAGACTTGAATGCATTAGATTTAAAATATAGATGTCTAGCCTGACTTGACTCTGAATTACTGTTCTATCTTTATTGTCCTGAACTTCTGTTCGTAATGGGTCACATTTTCACCTGAATCTTTAGAAGTCCATACGCAAAGAGAAGGCTGAAAAATGTAACGGCCAAGCCTCATTCATATGACTTCAAAGTCAAGGTTCACTGACTTACAAAATGGTTGCATGACAACAACATACATCGACACATGACTTATACCAGAAAACATCGACACATGACTTATACCAGAGAACCACAGAGCATTTTATGAATGATACATTCATTCTGAGGATCCTTGTCTCTGTTAATTACACAAAACGGTTCTAACATGAAACAAATATTTGTGAATAGAGAAAAAACCTCTGCATCTAAATCGAGGTTATAACGCTAACAATATTCAGGCGCTTTAAGATATAGTCTTTCAAATCTTAAAGCATTATTTATAGATTATACACTATAAAGCAAAGTAATAGCTAACTTTGATGTAACAAAGCATATCCACCGCAAAGACCTGAGGGCCAACAACTAAGAAGAGTAGAGGCCCGGTAATGCAGTTTTAACTTTGTCTTGCCCGATACACAGGTTTTAGTCAGGCAAACCAAAGATGATCCTTTGAGATGTCTTACTGTCCTATCAATGAGAATGATAATATATAGAAAGCATACAAGCTTCACTGGCTTGGTTGACTAGGAGAAATATTTGAATATGTTCCTGTAATGGTTATGGCAGTAACTTGGGCTCATTTGTCAGGGATTTTGTGCTAAAAGCTAACTCAATATAGTATTTACTAATGAGAACATAACGTGTTGCATTGATAGTGTTTTACTGCATGGGTTTTTGCCATGGGTTTATGGGTGTTCTAACTGAGCATTGCAGAGTAGCTGAGCACATTTCAGAGAATTTGAAAAATATTATTTTATACATGGTCTGCTGATTTTTGTACTGTGTTTTATAGCTGATTATTTTGTCATGGACGTAAAAACCATTATGCACTACTTTTCTAAATATTGTTTTTCAAATCACTTTGTTTTCCACAATTGGAAAATCCTTTTGTGATAACTTGTTTTGTTTTCCACTTGTTGGATATAGATTTTGTACCTTTTGTTACGAAGAGATCTGGTTATGACGTGAACATACCTAAAGGAAAAGAAAAAAATTATATAATTTTGTTGAGGCTTTTATGTGCTAAAATCCCTAAATTGTCACATATATATTTAGGTGACTGTATTGTTGAGACAAATATCTAATATTTGCAAAACGCAAACAGTGTTCTTTTCTGTCTTAATAGAAAACGTAACTATTGAATCTAGCATGACAAAAAAATCCTTAAAATGTGTGGTACATGTAGAAATATATACCTATCCAGTACGTACCTATCAGTTATGAGAATGATAATACCTCCCTCATTATTGGCTGTAGATCATAAAATAATGAACAATGTAAATTAGGTTAATGTTAGGAAGCACCTTGTATCACAGTGATGACTGTTCCATGTTCAAATATCAATGTTTATGGATAATCCTGAGAGGCTCCTAGGGTTATTTTGAGTATGCATGAGCTTAATTAAGTTTCGAGGGTTTTATTATTTTGACTTGGTTTCAGAGTAGTTTTGTTGCAGCCCTCTGTCCCATGTTGTGGTCTGTGGAACATTTTGCCACGCTTTTTGTTACGTACCTTACCCATGCACAAGCTGTGCATACTCCAGCATTCATGACTTGGGTGGTTGATCATATATTTATTCAGGGTTTACTTGAACACACTTTTAAACACACACGGTGAGATTTGTGCAATATTTTTTTTCCAGAGACGTTATACGTGTAATGTATCCACATAAGTGCAAATCCATGTATTCAAACCTATGTCACCTCACAAATTTCCTTTAGCCATTATAAACTTTATCATTCTCTGATTTATATGTATGTTTAAAAATACCACTGCAATTACAGGTGTTTTTACTTTGATGTACTCACATATTTTCCTACTTGATTTCATGCTACTGTGATTACAACCAATGTAAATATTAAGTGAATAATGTTTTAACCATTTACTGATATATTTTTAATTGGAATGTAATGTCATTTTGATTATAGTTTTTGATCAGTAAATCGGTACACTTGTTAGATTTTCTAGTTTGAATAATCTCTATATTGTGCTTCATGTCTACAGAAGGATAAGAAAAATATCTAAATATTCTCTATGTAACTGCTTATTCAAATTGACATAGTTTATAACTGTGTATGGGAAGGTGTAGCCTATTTATCAATAGATTTTTATAAGAAGAATTTTTTTGCTAAATGTCATTTATAAGTTTTAATTTTATATTTTAAATCCATATGGAGTTATTTGTAAAGAAAAAATATTATTTTATAGTTGGGTTAGTCATACACGTGCTTTGGTAGTTGAGTCTTAATTATTTGCAGTTGAATATTTATAACAGAATGCTTAATTTTAAAGTATTTGTAATGTGAAATGTTGAATGAATAAACTTGATTGCAGGATATGACTTGGTTCTTTTGATGTCTGAACAATGAGATTAAAGTTATCAAAATTAAGTCTGTGATGTGTAATAAATGTTGAATTAACTAAACCTTCATATTAATAAAGTACATCATACATCTCACCAGCACAAAAGGAAATGCAGTATATCTGGCACGTTGACTGAGAATCGGGTCAAATCTATTTTTAGCTTGTCTGATACAGAACATGCTCCCTAAAAGAAAGTATTGTGATTGCAAGCAGGACATCATGCGATGTATTGTTTTGAGATTACAAAATTATTGAATGCTCATTTTCTTGAGCTGGTTAAAAATACCTGTAATATTTCGTGCTCAGAAGTGCATCCAAACTGTGTGCGCAATGCATTCACACTACTTAAGAGTCCCTCATGCTGCAATGCAGATAACCTATAAATCATCAGTTGATGACTATGTCAGTTGTTCAGGTCTGATAAGTGTAGTAAAACGCAATGTGTGGTCGACAATCCGCCTTTGTGTGAATACAGCAGCACACTACAAACAGCACACTCTGGTGGTAACTTTATTTATTTTTAAGAGTAGCCTACAATACAAACATTTAAATTCCATTAACAAACTGTTTCATTCCTAAATAAATGTATTCTTTCCGTTACTGGCTAAACATTTTATTAAGAATAAATTCTGCATTTAAAATGCAACGCTTACACTTTCAACTATTTTGGGATACTCTCTATGAATGTTTTGCTTTAAGAATATAAAAGGAAAAACAAAAAGGAAATTCATATATATATATATAGGCCTATATATCTTTTTTTAAATATATATAAATGTTGTTTAATATTTAATATTAATATTGTTTAATATTTTATTAAATGTACAACCTTAAAGGACTCATCGGATGAGCTCTTTCAACAAGTTGGTATGATTTATTAGGGTCTTCATGAAATGTCTGGAACATATTTTGCTTAAAAACACTCAATGGCTGTGTAAACAAACCCCGTTTTGCCTCGTCAAAAACAGCTATGCTCACAGCAACCTGTTTTGGTGCATGTCTCTTTAAATGATAATGAGTTACAGCGCACCCATCCCGCTTCCGTCCGGCGTGTCAACACAACACACGTGTAGTGCTGCCATGGCAATGGTTTAGCTAAATTATGTTTCCTGAACTCCTCTGCGGTTAGTTTCCTTTTAAACGTCTCAAATCATTCGTCCAGAGACTAAAAAATCCGTCACGGCAAACAGCGCATCCTAATGCGTTTACGTTGTGCGTGTGTGCTTGCCTAAAATCCACGGAATGCGCACCTGCAGATCTCAGCGGAATTACGTGGATTTTAGCGCTTGTCGTTGACAAGTTATAATTTTACACACACAACGTGAGAGCATAACTAGTATTCTGTGACAGATATTTCGCCTAAGGACGAATAATTTGAGACGTTTAAAACTAAACTGTGTTTCGTGTTCGCCCCTGTTCATTAGCAAAACAAACAGCTTGCCGCAGCTAAACTCCAAGTGCCCATTTGCCAAATAACATATAAATATAGAGTAAGTTTAACACTGGCTTTGAATGTTCTATTTAGCCCGTGACTGACTTAGCTCCCTTCGCTATCATATGCTAACGTTATCCTCCTATATATACGGTACATGTATGTCAATTCAGACTGTTGATAAATATTACTTACATCGGCAGCTTTGTCTCGTTCAGTTGGTTTCGATCCCTCTTGAGGAACATTGGTCTATAGTTCAACTTTTAAAAGTTTTGCTCCCGGGTTTTATACACGAACTGTGAATCGCCCGTTAACCCCAAGGTAGCGTGTAGGGAAGCTCATTTATTCTTCTAACGGCTTGCCACTGCTCATTTTCGATGTAAATCAGATAATTTACATACACATTAATGTGTTCCGATTAATTAAATATGCTATGGGACATGCCAAATTTCGCAAATATTATCATGCAAAATACATGGCTGCCAATCACGGGCAAACAGGGGTCCTGTGATTGATTGCGCGGGTGTTGCCTATTTGAAGTGACTTGCTGAGCTCGAGCTGTCATGATTTGAAGACGCCGAAGTTTCATTGAGCTCAACTTGCAAAAACGTATTTAAAATTGCCATTTAAAAGGTATTTATTACCTTTAGGCTTTCAAAATATTCTGTTGACACATTCTTCGCTTCTTGTGACTGAATACTGTTCGTAAAGTGTCGTTAATAATGGCATCTCACCGTAAACCGCGCAACATACCACGTTTCGGCTCGCAGTCATCCCAAACCGACAACATAGTGAAGCATAACGAGCGCCATTGCAAATTAAGTAAAAACATGAAAAACGTGACTTGTGAGTCAAGTCTCTTTGCGTTGCCGGGTGGGAAAAGTCCTGAAGTAACGTCATGCTATTCAAGACAGGTACGAACAAACTACCTTTTGAGGTTTTATTGCTCGGTCAAGGCGAATAAAAAGACCGCACGCAAATCTACAGAGACTCCGATGGCAGCTGACGGCGGGAAATCACTGCCAGCTAAAAAACTTACTCGCAGTAAAGGTGGATGTGCAGAGCATACATGCAGTCATAAACGTCGTACAGTATTTCATATCATACTCATTGCATATGTTTGCTCTCTTCTTTACAGGGACCTCATCCGATTATTTTCAATTCCCATCAGAAGATGTCAAATCAACAGATGAAAGGGTGAGTCTGGTACAGTCCGAGACCTTTGAGACAACTTCATTTTCATTATCAAGAAGACCTGTTGTATTTCGACATGGTTGTTTCAGTCCCGAACAAAACAAGACGTGTTGAGGACAATCAAGAGAATGACAGAAGAGAACAAGGTCATCAGAGAAAGATTACTCGCCTTGAGTCAGATGAGCCAAAGCAGTTGAGGTAGGCCCACAGTAAGAAGTTATGGCTTTTGCATGAGTGTATTGGTTACTCGGTGTTATTTAGATGATAGTTTAGACATGCATGCCTTCAGATTCAACATGCTGAAGAAACTGTATTGGCGATAGCTTTTAGTAACATAGTTTTTCATTTTTCCTGCTTTTAAACCTTCAGGTGGTTCCACGGGTAGAGTCAAATGAAGTATACCATTCACCATCAGTGCTACAGCAGTTGCTTATATATGTTTTAATGTGCATTTCACACCCTTTACATGGTTGTTTTAAATTGCTAATAATATTTCAGGGTTCTTTACACAAGTTCTCCACACAGTTCTGTTTCACTGAAAGGTCAGGGTTCCATACATGTTCTGAGTTACAAATAACCACTAGATGGCGATATTTTCATTTAGCACGAGATTTATATTTTGCTCATTCCCGTGTAATTCCAAGTAAAATGCTGCGAGTTTGACACTCTGTATCTTGTTAAACGGGCTTTATTTCTACTGTTCATAAAAAGATCGTCCCTCCATTTGTGTTTAGTGGGCACGTACATTAGAGATTGACTCTGGAAAAAGTGATTTGAGAATTTTCGAGCTGTGGACTTTTCTTTCATGCCAGTGATTTAGGCATAGTGTACCGAGTAGTACATTTATATATGTGTGTATATATAAATTATATATATCCTTTTACTTTATTGATTTTCAGTTAAATCTGTCTGTGACAGTATTATGCCTACAGTGCATGTATTTTGTAACTTGTTTTAATTAAAAAACTTAAAACGTTAAATGTTGGATGATGAAAGGCAATCGTGGATCCAATTTTTATAGTTTTTATTGATTTTGAAAAAAGTTAAAATGGCAATAAACGTTAGTAGACTAATTTTGTATGGCAAAGTTACCGCCTAAAACTCCAAGAAGTTGCCATTTTTTCAACAAATGTTCAGTGAAAGGAGATGCTTTATCTTTAGAAAATGAAGGTCATCAACCAAGGAGGAGGTAAAAAACCTTTTTATTAAGTTTATATGATTTTCTTTGGGGTCTGCAATTTTTGAAAAGCTTTTAAAACTTAGGCCCAATCCCAATTCTATCCCTTACCCCTACACTTTCCCCTACCCCTCCGTTTGGCGCGTTCACATGAAGGGGTAGGGGTGTCTCAATTCTCTTTTGTTTGGAGGGGTATGGGTAAGGGCCAGATAGCCCTTCAAACTAAGATTTTTCAGGACCTCACTTCAAACGAAGGGCTAAGAGAAATTTCCAACATGGCTGCTCACTCGAGCAAGCAGACCAATAACAGTGTAGTAGTGGTGTCCCATTTCTTAGCAGAAAATTTGTAACCCTTCCCCTTCCCACTTTGTTTCAAGGGGCAAGGGGAAGGGGCGAGGGGTAGGTGAAGGGTTAGACAATAGAATTGGGATTGGGCCTTAATATCTCACCCAGTCTGTGAAAACCCAAGCCTTTTGTGATTTACTGTTTTTCAATCATCCTGGCCTACATAATGTAAAAAAACATTGTGCAAATGTAACCTTATAATATTGAGTGACTGAGTGTGGCCATGTTAAAGATTGAATCATGGTTGAAATCAAAATTTCAGTAAAATTTGAGACTGGCCTTTTACAGACTGGGTCACATAGTTTAATGTAGATTTAAGCGGTTTTCCTTTTTTTTTGTGTGTGCAATAAACAAACTTGTATATTTAATATTGTTTATTCTTCAAGATTTTTAAGTTTAGTTGACTAGGCATCTAGTGGTGAGGTCACAAATTCCAACCAACAGCTCACTCCACCACTCCCCCTCCCTTTTCAAAGCACAAAGCGTCCTGTGGCTGACACAGGACGAAGATCTTGTCACATTTTCACTTTTTTACCGAAGGATATAACATTTACGAAACGCGCTCTGTAGAGCACTTTGTCTGTTTAGGGCTACTGTAGAAACAACATGGAGAATTCCATGTAAGGAGACTCGCGGTGTATAAATAGAAATGGCTCATTCTAAGGTAATAAAAACAACGCTTCATTATCAGGTCTTTATACACATCTGAAGACATAGTTATGTATATTATATTGCATTTTGTCAATAGAAACTACACACTGGACCTTTAAAGAAGAAAATGGGGTTGCAAGTTACATGGGTACAAAATTAGGAGATAGTCGGGGGCAAAATTAAGTAGCAAGATGTAAAAGATGTAAGAAAGTATTAGTTTAATGATTTGTTCTTCTTAAAACAACTTGCATGGCTGAATGGTTTGACAAATGCTATTAGCACTATAGATTTTTTAAATATAATTTGTATAACATTTAAAATATCAACGTTAAACATTAAAAAAATCATGCTCTTAGTACCTGCAGTAATAGAACATGTTTTTTAATAGAATATGTCTACTATTAAGCATGAAAATTAACTTAAGTAAATTCGTCCAATTGTAAGGATGAAATGTTGTTCTGTATAGTTTTGACTTCAGGTAATATATTGGCATGCGCAGTTTGTCCATCTTTTGCAAGACAAGTCTTTTTACTATCATGTGTCCTCTGATAATGTCAAAGCAATTCCATGTTCTTTATTTATGTAAACTTGAAGGCAGATTCGACATCAGAACAAACATTTTGGGCTAAGGGTTTTTAAGAGGTATTTTTAACCAGAACAGAACACGACTGTACATTTAAAGAGGAGCCTAACATTTTTCTAATATATATATAAAGAAGTGGGTGTCAAGAACATAATTTCGCTGACGTTTAAATTGAGATGTGTTAATCATGTTGTCAAGTCAAGTGTTTTTAATGAAGCTGTAAATTGCTTGATTATAGACATTAATGTAAAGTATATAGTTAAGGCCACTCTTCTGGGTGATTACATGTACAGTATATCCTTACTTTGTTCTTTAGTTAAATGTCACTGGATAGATGAACTGACCCAATATTCACAACAGTGAATGTATACATGCTTGTTGAAAATAGGACCAATAACTTGAGTAAATACTAAAAGTTGTTTTGTTTCAGGCTAATTAATAACCAGCTAAACACGAGTTAAATTATAAATGCCTGCAATTGTGGCTTGCAAATCAACAATAAAAAGATAGGAGTATATCAAATGTCAATTTAAATTGCCTTAAATCTTTCACCAAGATCAGAACAAAGCAGTAAGCATGCACGGAGCAATGCGCCGCAGTTCTCTGTGACTGCGTGACAGTAGGGCCTTGCACATTTGAAATGGATTCCAACACTGAATTGAGCTGTAATTATTTTTACCACCAGGCTCATTTGAGTTTGTGTTGAAACATGCCGAGCAAGTAGAACCACACCTTCCCTTTAGCAGTGGTATGACTCCTTAGCCACAAGCAGGCATTGCTTAATGTAATTTTCATAATAATGTACAGATTAACAGGGAAAACACAAATTTTCTCTCAGGGGATGAGATAGTAATGGACCACACCACATCATTGTACGGCACTGTACACAATTCCAGCTGTACGAATTTTAGTTACATCTGTGCGCTCTGCGCTGTTTTTATTTTAGTATACCTAGCTTTGTAAAAATATATATCCACGCTTGGCGTTGCTTTGTGTCCCCATGAACTCATAAAACATCAATACAATGCAAATTTTCATTTTGGTTGGTTGAATTTTCTGTTCACCAGCTTATATTACCATAAAGCTATCACTTCTCTGGCAATAAAATCCAATATTTTGTGTTTAATGACACATTACGCTATAAAAAGCCCTAGTGAGATGACATCTGCTTTTTCTTTGAATCTTTCACCTTTGCACAGGTTAGATATGGTTGGATGCATATGGTAACAATGACAGTGACTCAGAACTTACATTACTGCTCACACCTTAAGTCACATTTGCACATCCTTTGCCTCGTGGCTTGTTTTCTCCTAATGACAGTATCCATAATTGATGAAACGACACCCCTGGAACAGTTAAAATGGTTCTTTTTGAGGTATACGCCAGTGGCCAGTATTATGAATCTATCGAGAATAGAATCTATCGAGAATTCTTCAAACTGGATGCTCAAGAAATTATTACTCTTCCTTTTACTAGAAATGGTTTTGTCATCTTAACCACCAGTATATAGGTATAATTGCATTTTGCCGGGAGGAAATGGAATTGTGTCAGGGCGAAGCCTTCAAGCATTTTGCATTGTGCAAGTGCTGATGCGTGTAATAAGAACCTGGATCCATACAGCCAAGAGGGACACGGACAGTCCAGCTGTCTCGGAAACATTACGCTTGTCTTACTGTGCACTCTTCGATTGGTCCATGAACTCAGTCAAATGGTCACAATTCCAAGTGCAGTCACAGACTAGAACGGCATGTATCACCATCTGGGGTCTAATGGAAAATGTTATAATCAAACAAATGATAGCAGAGTGCAATTGTCCTGAAACTCATTCTTGCTTGCCATGAGATGGAATATGACCGTTATGTTGCAAAAGGCCTCATCTGTTACGTTGTTTTTCTGCAATCAGAAAAATGGGGTCAAATGTGGTAGTGTGTTACATCTACGAGCCGAATATTCTCGTAGTGCAGTTCAACCCTAAAAGTGGGGTCGTGGGCTGCATCGAATGCTTCGTCTCTGGGGACCTGAATTGTGCATAATGGTCTGCTTACATTTCAGTGTAGTTTAACCAAGAGAAATGAGCTGTTTTAGAGCACTGAACAGTAAAATTGTTATGGGCTCCAATTTCATTTGGCTGATTTGAATCACATTCACATCTTCTGCGTACTGTATTTGTAGAATTTCAAGTTTTCTTACTTATGGTTTCTATGATTAAATATAATTCATATTTTCAGGATTTTTATTTCTGACAAAATAATGTTTTGATATGCAATGAAAAATAAATTCAAATAATAATAATTTGGCAATGAATCGGGTACAAGTGTAGGTTACCAGAATAACTTTTGTGGTTACGAGATTTATTGCTCAGAAAAGTCAGACACAGTTTAGAACTCTCCTAAAACCATTGTAACATGAAATCCAATTTGAGCAACTCAACTGAAGTGCATAATATACTTGAAATTGTTCGACTTCAAGTTCAAAACTGCTGTTACAAAAGTGCTTTCTCTGTGATTTCTTTGTCTTTCACTTGGAACGAGTTGTGGAATTATGAGCCAAAGTAACCAAAAAGCATTATGAGAAAGGTATTAATAATACGCTCCATTATCCTGTGGACTCTCTAAAAGAATACAGTGTTTTGTTACTCTTCACTTCTGAACATTTTCCCACCCTCGGACTGGAAAAGCAGTTTAATTTTCGCCCTTTTACATGGTCATGGTTTCTTTATCATTTTGCTCACTAACTCCATTTAAAAAGTGAAACTACTATACTGTATGTTATAAAAGCCTAAAGACCTTTAGTAAAGGAGCCAATCTGTAAAATAAATTTCATTCCGAGTTTATAGTGTTTTATTTTGTCATGCTTTGGTTTTAGTTTAAGCCATGTTTATAAGCAACAGTCACGATGGGCGAATTGTGAAGTTTTTGGGAGCATTAAATGCGGTAGCAAGACTAGTTCATGTCAACATTTGGGACATTTATGGCTTAATCGGTTTCTCTACTTTAATGAAGACATAATCACCCATTATTTGAACAGTTTCTTCAAATGCGCCTTTTGTTACAATCCACCAGATCCACCAGAGTTTTCCCATGCTCCTTGTACCTTTCGAATAACAATCTTTCCTTTTGCACGATATGACAATCTGCTCTGTCTACAGTGTCCACAGGCCACAGCAGCCAAATCCTGTCAAGGATTATTTCTTAAAACTTTCCTCCAGTGTTGACCCTGCACATTGTGACAGCGTTGGCAGAAGCACTGCAGTGCTCTCTCTTCCTTGAATTGCATTTTTTCATCCACTCATATTTTCTCCTTTATTAAGTTAAATGACTCTGAAGGAACACAAATTACTCTGATTTTTTTTTAACACCTCTGCTAATCAGTGTTATTATACATAGAGGGATATGTAACGATAAATACTAAAATGATTCCCAAAGCATTTAAGCGCAGAACACAAGTGATGTGAACACAGTGATTCATTCAAGCTTAATGAAGCCATAAGTCAAGGTCATGGCCACAGAATTAAACCTGTCACAATTACAGAGCATGACTTCTCTGAAGTGCTGTAATAATGGTGCAGGAGCCCAGACTTGGTGGAGACACTTAAGTGTTAGTTTTGACAGGACTAACTTGTAGTTCTGCATTCTCTAGGAATCAAATAATTACCCCAGTGCGTTGCAAATCCTGCAACGGGAAAAGGGAAGTTACGCGTTTGGTTAGTTTAGTTCAACTTTTTAGATAAACTTGACATTTGCAGGGTCCAGTTTTAAATGCGTTTTCGAAAATCCCTAGATTTTTTTTACAGTAAATTTGTTTTACTGTCGTTACAGTGCATGCGGCATGACAGCATACAGCTGTCAGAATTTATGATCTCCTGCTTGACAAACAGAGAAGTGTTCACAGCCTTTAAATTGACAGACTCTGGCTAAGAGTGGGCGCCATGCGCTTTGTGAGGGTAGCAATTTTCCGGTATTACAGTTAAATCCTGGTAAAAAGAACCGGATTCCAGGGGTCTAATTACAAGGTGTTAATAGTAGCAACAATATAATTACTGTAATTTACATCCTAGCCCAAAGCCTTCGTTCCCCTCCAAATTAATGTTACATTCGATTTGTGAGACGAACATTGTGCACCCTTATCAATCATATTGGTTGCTGTGATATTTAGGTAACAATGCAATGCAACATGTCTCCTTTGCCTTATTAGAAAACCTATGTGCATCAGCCTGTAAATATTTGAATGAAAAATCAAGAGGAATGATGTAGAGTGTTATGTATAAAATAAATCTTATAATCTTATAATTATATCACATGCTGTCATTAATTTTACAAGTAAAAATCTAATGGTGTGGAAACAATTTATTGTTGCTTATTAACTAATTATTAAAGCAGCAAGTCTTTTGAAAACTTAAAATATAGTCTTATCTTGACATATTTCCTCTGTATATGAACACTATATTATTGTTTTAACGTAATCCCTTTATCCAAGCAGCTCAATAGCTTCGCTACAGATCTCTTCCTGATAAAACAACCACACGTTTACCTCCCTACACACACACACTCTGTCTCAAAATCTATCAAGGTTCCTATTTTGACAGCATTTTTAACATCGTAGGCTCCAGTTGGTGACGAGCCATAGATGCCCAAAAGTGCTGTCTAAGTAGGTGACTCGCTAGGTTTTTATGCACAGCCTGCCGGCTGTGCGATGATTGGCTCAAACTTTGGATGGTCTTGTAACTTTCTGCAACTTTTTGTTCAGTGTTAAAGTAGAGAGAGCGCGTCTGCAGGTTAACGCCTTTCCCATCCGTGTCAATGTGGAATATATTTGTTTTTTATCGGCATGATTTCGGCTCATTTTAATGGTAAAGTGTCCTCTGATAATGACGATGGTGATGATCGCGGTTCACTTTCACCACCGGCCGAGCGCGCAATCCGCGCGTCACGTCTCCCGTTCAGCGTTGAAGCTCTTATGTCGAAGAAAGAAGTAAGAAATGAGTCAAGCTGTCAGGAAACGATCCGGAAGACATGCATTATAAATCAGGACGATCGATCAGTGGACTTTTCTGAGCACTGTGTTTCTGTTAAAGAGGAGTCTGCATCCTGGATTAATAAACCTGGATTATCAACGCCACCACGTAAATATCCATATCATTGTTTACTCCTTAAATAGTTTTTTAATCATGTTTTATAAATATTGAAAAATTATATCAAGAAAAATGTGATTCAGAATTACTCCTTTATTTTTGCTTGAGAATAAATTTGAATTCTTACTTAATTCTTAGAGTTGAAGTAAGTTTAACAAAAAACATTTTTTTAATTGGTCTGCTGTAAAAAAATTAAAAACTTCAGCTCATAAACTGTCTTAAATTATTTAGTTATACTAAATTTAGTTATAATTTATAAAATGCAACTAGATAGTTAATTTAGTTTAATATAATTTGAATTCAAGTGACTTGTAAAGTCAATTTTCTTCAAAAAAAAAGTTCAACCAGTTTTGGTTGGGTCAAAAAGTTTAACCCATGCTGGGTTGTTTTAGCCTAAAAGTCTGGATTGTTTCAACCGATTGGTCAAATATGAAAATCATCTAGGTTAATTTAACCCAAAAATTAGGTTCGTCCCTTTGTTTGGCCCAACCAAAGGGATGAAAATGACCCAGAGTTTTTAGGGTGTAGGCCTACAGCGCACGGTATGTGCTTGAGAAATGACAAAGATTTATTTAATAAAGCTATCCTACAGTGTAAAAACCATTTAAAGTCTGTTTCAAGCTTTTATTATATGGAACGAAGAGTTTATGAGCTAACTAATGTACTCATTTTATAGGCGCACAGAGTCCCGCAACATGCTCTCTCAGGAAACACAAGACAAACCGTAAACCTCGAACCCCTTTCACCACCACTCAGCTATTGGCCCTCGAGCGGAGGTTTCGTCAGAAGCAATACCTGTCTATAGCAGAACGTGCTGAATTTTCCAGTTCTCTCAGCCTGACCGAGACGCAGGTGAAGATCTGGTTCCAGAACCGCAGGGCGAAGGCCAAGCGTCTGCAGGAAGCAGAGCTTGAAAGGCTCAAAATGACCACCAAACCTATTCTGCATCCCGGCCTCACTCTGCCGTTCCAACTTTGTACGCAAGCCCAGACGGCAGCACTGTTCTGTGGACAGTCATTTCCATTACACAGACATATGCTGCCCATTCCACCTGTTGGAATATACTCGACACCAGTGGGCTACAGTATATGCCCTCTCTCAAAAGATGGGTCCCGTCTAGAGTATCGACATGAATTATTCTAGCATGTTTGAGACACAAAGAACACAAATACCCCTGGTTCATCTGCTGGACATACTGACATTTTCTAAATGTTAAATGGCGGTGACTGAGGTGTAAGGATAAGAGAGTTTATATATGATTCGAGTTAGTTTATACATATGATTGTCTTTCATATGCAAACAGTGTGCTTTGGAGGCAGAAGAGAGAGTGGTTTGAAATTTGCTATTTGGACATTTTTGTTCCATTTAATTTCACTATTTTTTTGTATCTTGTCAACCCAGATGAAAAAAGTGCACAATAATACACTTAAATGTACTTAAAGCGCTCTATTTTTATGCACCACTTTTGTACTTAATATACAAAATAAACATTTTTAGTATTTCTTAAGATAGACTAAAGAAGATCCAAGTGTACTCAACTGCTATTTTGAGACCCAATGAACACAAGTGAAGCAAAATCAATTTTAATTGTTCACAAAAGTCATAATGACTTAATACATATTTTACCCCTGTAGTCTTAAGATAAAATGCATTTGTTTGATCATTCCAAACTGCAATGTGTTTATGAAAATCAAATGTAGCATAATCTAAAATTACGCTTTGCACTTTTTGGCAATGTAAAAATTGAAATGATTTATAAATCCTTTTGATTTAAATGCATAAACAGAGTAATATACAATGAAAGCCAATTTTTATAACCTAATTGAAATTTTAGAAGAAAACTATTAAGATTAAACTGTTTTGCTTGGATTTGTGAGGTGTGGTTGTTTTAGGGAAAATTTGTAGGGAAGGAGATCGGCTCACAATTAAATCTCCCGCATGGCTAATGCTTTTTAAATTGAGCTCTTGAAAAGAGGCTTTTATGCGTTCGTGCTTATAATCAGTGGAAATGTTCAGGTTGACCCGTGTGGCTCTTCATGCTGGTGGTCCCAGGAAAGTTAATTAAAGGGTGTCATTACGTGACGCATGAAAACACCGGGTCAGCCATGTCAGTTCGTAAATCTCTCTGTGTGCTACAACAGAGGAATGTGTTGACCTGTTGCATTCTCTAATGATCCTAGTCCAGTGTTATGTCAAATTTATGATTGATTTCAGCGTTTGATGTACAGCTGGCGTTTCATTAAACCATCTATTTTGTTACATTGGCAAAATTACAAATACAAAATAGCCCAATTTGATCAATCGCATATTCTTAGGATGTTCTTTGCTTTTCTGTTACAGTTAACAGATAGGTGTTTGCCTTCCCTGTCTTGTCTACCCCTTTTAAAAATACCATTGCCTTTGTGTTGTGATGTGGATCAGAGCTTTAACTGTTGTCGAATGCCAAGCTCTATGTCAACCGGACCCTTTCCTAATCGTCCATAGCTTGGTTTAACTCCACCAGTGTGAAATGGTGTATGCTGAACACACATGCACATAACATTACATGACTGGCTTCACCTTCTTTTGCTCACTTGACTGTAACATTGTTTGGCACTGACTAACTGTTTCTCGTTTCTCTTAAACTACATTACAATTAGCAGTTATTTCAAACTCCATTACAATTCCTTTGTTTTTAAAACAAGCAGCAACATTAGTTTGATAACAGATCTTTTGTAGTACAAGAATTTACTTCTGGCTCATGCGACCAGTTTGACTCCTTAGTTAAAACTGAAAGATCTTCGTGCCAAGTTTTTCCGACTGTTCAATCCACTTAGTGGAAAGCTTTCATCCTTAGCGACCGCAACCGGGTAGGTCTACGAAGGTGGTTTGATTCTTTTTTTCTTTTTTATGGTTGTTTTTATTCAGAACTTATCCTCTGAAGGGAAAAATAAGAGTCATTAAATTGCCTCTCACTGACCGTAAATACTTTTTTATCATTTACCATTACTGTATGTAGATAATATATTTAAAATGCATTTCAGCAGTCACTGTGCTTGATTTTTTTTTTTTGAGAATCCAAGCATGTCTGATAACATTAGATAAGGTGTTTTTACAGTAGTCAATAATCTGTGACTAAATACAGACCAAAGATATAATTTTGGTCTTGGTTTTTCAAAGTTCCTCTTCTGAAAAACACTGTACTTTGAAATGGCTTCAAAGCATTATTGGCTTTCAGCGGCTGCCACTTCCAGATTTCCATTTTATTTTTCTCGTAGATGCTATGTGTAGGTGTTTTGTTTGTCTTGGTGACCTTGTGCCAAAAATAAGTGACAACATGCACTGTTGATCCTGCAGTGTTGATATACTGACCATGTCCACTAGATGTAGCAATTTCTTAAGAAAATAACAGCAAGGCAGTCCATTTATAACACACGTGTAATAACAACAAATAAATCTGAGACATTTTTGAATTAGAAAAAATGTAAACCTCGTTTTCAAACTATTTAAAGCAATTATTTTATACATTATATAACAATGTGTACAGTAGCCTACTTTCCAAACTCAACAAGCTCTGCACAAAGATTTTTTCATTTTATAAATCTGACAAAAAGAAATATGACCACAATGCCATTGCCACCCTGCCATCGATCCCCATGTGTATTTTAAATCACTCGACTAGATCTCGTGCAGATGCTCAATGCTGCAGCTACGTACGAATCACCCGTATACCTGTAGTTGTTTAGTAGACTTCCATCAGAGGAACAAAACCGTAGTCCGCAGTGTTTACTGAGAATATGCAAGGTGAGTCTGAAGTGTGATAAACGGCAGTAATTGTTCAAAGCAGGAATGATTGACAATGAGCACAATGGCTCTGATGGGGAGGAAGAGAAGCCAGCCGATGCCGCTGCGATGAGCTCCACAGTCCACACACCTGCCAACATGACCAGTGGCTCGGCCTTCTCTCTGCTCAGCAGAGCGTAGAGCGAAACCAGCGTGAGATAAACAAATTTCAGCCTTTGCATTTTCCTCTTCACAAAGCTTTACAAAAACATGTTTACTCAAAATGAGAGGCTGGCTGAATCTGAATGTTGCATTGAAAATGAAAAGTGTTATAGCCTGTAAGATAAATAAACTATTGATTCGTATCGGTGAGAATATGTCTAGAAGATATAGTCATGCACACGAATAGCTTGTAAACTGAAGTTTTCTCTTCTGCTTTGCGTCGGTGTGGCGAGACCACACATTTTAATTATCCTGCATACGAATAAACAACACGTTATGATGAAAGGAGTACATGTTTACACCAAGGAAATCCATCTGTCAGCTAAAACGCAACACAAAAGGAGTTATATTTGTGCAGGCAGTGACTGCAGTTCTCTGGAGGCTGGAGTGAAGCAGTCTTTTTATTTCAGATAGTGTCATTATGGGAAATCCCTTTATCTCGCCTTCAAAGCCCTTGAGCAGGTGTTGTATGAAACAATCACTTTATTCATTCTCTTAACAGCTGGGGAATAAGAGCGTCTAAAACAGTCCTCGGAAGATGTGTCTTTACTTACACATGTGATGTTCTGACAAATACTGTAATCATTCAATCTTACGAAGTCAAAGAAATTGAAATGCATCCAGCTGCAAAAGGCCGAGGATGGATTCCAATAGGGCAAGCTTGGGGAAAATATAATACATTACATAATTAGTAAGTACTTGTTGAAAATCAAAAAGAATAAACTGCATTTTACTGTAACTCTGTGTATATTTTGGTTAGCACATAGATATGTTTATTACCTTTAAAAACGAGGGAAAGGTCACACAGTAAAAAAAATACCCATAAAGAATGGTAGTATTCTGGCAACCTGTAATATTACGTTTTTCATGTTATTCACACCCAACTTGTACATGTGCAGTTTATATCTTTAATATCACATTTGTAACAGCATTTTAAAAAAATATTGAAATTTTGATCAAATAAAGTAAATTTCCGTAAAAAAAAAAAGTGAAATTTTGCTCAAATAAAACAGTACATTTCCGTAAAACTTAAAAAAATGAAGTTTTGGTCAAATAAAACAGTAAATTACAGTTTTGCTGTGCAATATCATTTGTCAAGGACGTAATTGTGCATACAATGAAAGTCTACAGTATTTCAGCCTCAAGGGACTTCTTAACTATTTTATGATTTGTATGAATTTGTAGAAGGTGAATTATATGAAAATATTGATTCGTAGAAAAAAACAATTTCAAAACCTTAAGCCTAACTGTCAATGGCTCGAAAGCAAATCATACTAAAGGTACATATGAGATAGTACAAACTCATACAAATAGGCCACCTCATAAAATTGCCACAAACATCTCAACTCATCTTTTTAAGTTTCTTTTTTGCATGGGTTTTTTCGAGTTGTACGGACTCCCAAAAGTTGAAATAACTTTTATAATTTTGTCAAAACTAATAGATTTGACAAATCATTTGTATTAACACAATAAGTAAATTACATTTACGTTTATTCATTTGGCAGACGCTTTTATCCAAAGCGATTTCCAAGTAGGAGAGCATATAAACATTTTGTCAACACACGCCAAACAGTACGGTTAGTTTACAAGGCCTTGCTACTAGGAGGATTAAAGCTGGAGGAAGCAACGGAGAAGATGAACAACATTTTTTTTTTTGACAAAGACAGACAGACAGTCAGAGTTATTGGTAAGTCAAATAAATGCGGAACAGGTATGTTTTGAGCTCTTTTTTGAAAGTTGTGAAAGATGCTGCAGTTCGGGTGGAGGCTAGTAGTACATTCTACCAGGGGAACCGAATGAGTAAAGGTTTTTGCAAGCGATTTGGTGCCTCGCTGTGATGGAACAACCAGGCGTTGCTCATTTTCAGACTGAAGATGACTGGAGGGGATGTAGACCTGGAGCAGTGAGTTAAGGTAAAGGGGCGAATTTGCCGTTATCGTTCTGAAGGCCAGAGTGATCAATTAGAGTGATAGTACACCCAAAAATGAAAATTCTATCATCATTTACTCACTCGCTTGGAATTTCAAACCTGTATCACTTTCTTTATTTCCACAAAAAAAGATATTTTGAAAAATGCTGTCAAGCACACATCCATGGTACCCATTCACTTGCATTGGTTTTGTGTCCATACAATAGAAGTGAATGGGGACCATTGCTGTTCGGTTAACAACTTTCTAAGAAAGTCAAACAGGTTTGAAATGACCAAAAGGTGAGTGTAAATGATGATGACAGAATTTAAAGTTTTGGGTGAACTACAATAAAAAAAATGTTTTAGTGTACGACTTGTCGTGCGTTGGGTGTTTTGATGCAATCATGCAATATCATGATCCACTTGGTATAGAAAAATCAATACTGTAAATGAAATTAACAAATTTAAAAATAATCCCGGACAGTGTGATCAGGACCCGACACGAAGCGGAGGGTCTTGTATCACACTGAAGGGGCTTATAATATTTTGCGATAACAGCCGGCTGCTTGTACATTATCCCGCTTATTACACGGCTACTTGGCACATGAGAAAAAACAACATGAAATGTGAATTTTAAATATTTTATTAGCTCATTTTTACCGATTGCAGACCTTCTGTGAGGAAAAGCCGTTTACTTTCGGTTTTAAGGTAAGAAACGACGTTCAAATGTCACAAACAGGCAATTTGGTTATCATTTGTAAATATAATGTCAATATGTTTTTAAAAGACATATTTATATTTAGTTTGTCAAAAAACCTGTCAAAATGATTTGCTGCATCCGGGTTACCGTGTGTTATTAGTTTTGAGAGGTTGTTATCTGGGATTAATGAACCTGCAAATGTCGCGATTTGCCAATCAGAATCAAGCATTCCAACGAGCCGTGTAATAAAAAAAAAACCTAGATCACATTAAATACAGATTTGTGAAAGTATGAATTGTGCAAATTACTTTCACAATTCAGAAGATATCAATATATTTATATTACAATATNTAACCTAGATCACATTAAATACAGATTTGTGAAAGTATGAATTGTGCAAATTACTTTCACAATTCAGAAGATATCAATATATTTATATTACAATATATTAACAACCAACAATTAAACTGATGCATTTGAATGCTTGATTTTACGTGTTTTTGTTTACTTTTGTGCAATACGTAATTCTGGTACTGTGTACTGTGTGGGTCACCGATGTAAAATAGGTCCTGGAGCAAAGCCAATTGGGATGCACTTTTTTCGGCTGCGGTGTGTCAGATTTGAAGACAGCACCCTCTCGTCCAGCACTCCGCAGATCACAGCACTTCCCCCATGGCTATTGCTGTCTAAGAATATTATATCTCCCTGCCTACAACGCCCCATCACAGGATGTAGAACAACCCAGTTACAGCCTTCTGATGGCAATGATTGAATGGTGTGGGCATTGTTTTGCTGATCTCTGGGCTGGATTTATTCTCATGTGCAGCTTTTTTCTGTATGTGCAAGGTTAAGAGGTTTTAGCTTAGAGCCCGGGACTGTTATAAATATTTCACTGGTAATGCAAAAAGTGCTAAAAGAAAAAAGCCAGTGAGCTAAAAATACAGCAGCTTTAAATAACCTCAACCATGAACTGCAGTTTTAGTTGTACCTTAATATACCTCAGCATTGCAGAAGAACACATTGGTTTCATTCACTACAAATTGCGTAGATTTTCACATTTGAACTTCTCGCGAAAACTTTCCGCCTAATTCACAACGCATGCACATGAATTTGTTCTTAACCTCATCGTAGGCTGAATCCAAAAACCCCACTTGCGGTCTTTGCACTTGACTACTTTCATCACATATTTCCTGTTTTTGGCCCAAGTGTTCTAGTGGCCCAAGTGAGAATGTAGTATTTCTAACCCGATGGGACCAGTGTTGAGTAAGTTACTCTGAAAAAGTAATTAATTACTAGTTACTAATTACATATTCAACAGTGTTAGATATAGATAGTGTTAGATATGTATTAGATTACTGTACAAATTACTCCAAAAAGTATTTAGTTACTTATTACTAATTACTTTCTATAAGTAGCTTGTTAAGTGATTCAAGGATAGACATGAAACTGCTCTGTTAATTCATTCAAATAAATAATATTAAACTTCATAAAGTACTCTTATTAACTGACCAAAGTATTACAAATGTGAGAATTATACATTAAAGCACAGATTTTAAAGTTAGACTTTGAATTTTGATGTCCATTCCTCTTCTGCACACACATACTGTATATTACACAAAGTATTTAGTTTAATTACATCAAAAGTAATTAAATTACAGTAACTAATTACTTAGTAACTAGTTACACCCAACACTGGATGGGACAAACATATAATGTTAATTAACGTGGTGATAAAAAGCAGTTCCCTTTCTGTCGGTCTCTCGACGTTGTGGCTAAGGCCATTCCGTCCGCCAAGGCGAGGGTGATATGGGGATTTCTGCGAGCGCTAATCCGTCAGCCAAGTGCTCGCGGACCGCTCGCACCCCGTCTCGCTCGCCTCATTGTTCCCTAGCTGGCGGTGCCACACCGTCAGCGTCCTCCTTCACGCAGTCGGATACGATGCGTGATGAGGATGAGATGTCCATCGCAGCATCGGAGAGCGAATTGCTGGCATCCGATCCCGACGACTCTCTGCAGCTCCCCCCTAGGGGGGGACGAGCTCAGGAGGAGGCGGATGTCGAGATGTCGGCCATGCTTTCCCGGGCCGCCGTGTGCATTGGGTTAGAGTGTACTCCGGTGCCTCTCCCCCAGCGCTCACGGTTGGATACGTGGTTCTTGGGTTCTGAGCGCGACTCCAAGCCGCGCCCAACCCCGGTTCCATTTTTCCCGGAAGTGCATGAGGAACTGGCGAAGACGTGGAACGCCCCCTTTTCGGTGCGTACACGTCAAACCGGTTCCGTCGCTCTCTCTTCCCTCGATGGTGGGGCGGCTAGGGGTTACGTCGACGTGCCCCAGGTGGAACGTGCAGTCGCGGTGCACCTGTGCCCCCAGGCGGCGTCCACCTGGAGAGGTCGACCGAAACTCCCGTCCAAAGCGTGTAGGACTTCGGCATCGCTGGTGTCGAAGGCCTACACTGCCGCGGGCCATGCTGCCTCCTCTCTCCACGCCATGGCCATCCTGCAGGTCCATCAGGCCAAGGCGTTGAAAGAGATCCACGAGGGTAAGACCGACCCGGGGTTAATGCAGGAACTCCGCACCGCCACCGACCTCGCTCTAAGTGCGACCAAGGTGACCGCGCGGGCCCTGTGTCGGGCGGCCTAGCGCCCACTTTTTCACGAAAAGAGTTTCCTATCTCCCTGGGTGTTCTTCACAGCCGCTCTCACCCTCTGTCAGACGGTGTTCGGCCACTCGACGTTGCGTCTTGGCGAGGCGCAACATCGAATGTATTTTGCAGCCCTCAGCACTCTCAAATCGACGGTGCGGGGGCCTGCATCGCCAGGCAGGCAAATCAGCAGAGCCAGTCTTCTTCCCGGGGGCCCGCCCCCACCGAGAGACCCGCACTGCCAGCCATCGAACCACCCCCTGGGGGGTCGATGAAGCAGATCATTCCCTTAGTCCCCCTGTCACGGTCCCTGGGAGCTTGGCTCGAGTTTCCCACACCGTCACGATGGCTAAGAAGGACGATCCGTCTCGGCTACGCGATCCAGTTCGCCAGAAACCCGCCCAAGTTTCGGGGCATCCTCGTCACCTCGGTCAGAGGCCGGGATGCTCCCATACTACGGTACCTGCACAAGCTGCCGTTCAGGATGCTCACGCAGAAGCGCATCCTGGCATCCGTCAGATGTCAGGATTGGTTCTTGGCAATTGACCTGAAGGACGCTTACTTTCATGTCTCGATTCTCCCTCGTCATCGCCCTTTGAGGCCGCCCTCTCTCCCCTCAGGGGGAGAGGTGTGCGGGTACTCAACTATCTCGATGACTGGCTTATCTTGGCTCACTCGCGAGATCTGTTGTGTGCACACAGGGACCTGGTGCTCCGGCACCTAGATCGATTGGGACTACAGGTCAACCGAGAGAAGAGCATGCTCTCCCCTGTGCAGAGCATCCTCTATCTTGGTATGGAACTCAACTCTGTCACCATGACAGCGCGACTGTCCGCAGTACGCGCCCAGTCGGTGTTGAACTGCCTGGATCATTTCACGCAGTCGGCGGTTCCCCCGCAGCTGTAACAGGGCCCGGTGTTGTTCCTGGTGGAGGACCGCAAGGGACGTAATCACCTCCGCAAACGGCGAGGTCGGCGGATTCATCCCACCGGCCGCGGCACTCCTGCTTCCTTCCATCCCGGGTTTCGGCACCACTGTAACAAGAATAACACACAGAGTAGGAAGGAAGAGGCTGGAATCAGGGATCACTACTGCTGGCCAGAAGCCTTTTTATTTCCACAGCACACATACACAAAGTCACACTGGCGTCTCTCACGCCTCTTATCTGTCCGCTTCCCAAAGGTCAGCTTAATCCTTCTCCGGTTCACTTCCGGGTTCTCGTCCGTTCTCCTCGCCTGTTCAGCAGCAGTAGTCCCGATCTCTCTCCCTCCAACGACTCTCCATCAGTGGCTTTTATCTCTCCCCACGCCACTTGCTGGAACGAGACACAGGTGTACGTATTCAGTCGGGTGTAAAGTATTGGAGTAAATGTACTTAGTTACTTTACTTAAGTATCTTTTTGGCTACTTTGTAGTTGTACTGCGTATTAAAGATATTAGCAACTTTTACTCTCTACTTAACTACATTTTTGAACAAGTATATGTACTCTTTACTCCACTACATTTGTAATGACTAATGCAATTACACATTACATTTTGCATGACACCTATCTTATAATTAATATCGCCATTTACAGGGCAATGAAGGTACTACAATCTTGTGGATTTTGCCCTAACTTACAAAAACTTGTCAACATGGCTTCTTTATGTGAATATGAGTGCAGTATCAGGTAGATGTCAATCGCTGGCGGTTTATACACGGTTAGCCCTTACCCGCTATTTCTACAGTAATATATTGGCAACACTGTTGCCAGCTAGTTACTGTAGGTCACACATCTATAGCTCTTATTTTAAAAACTAACTCTTCCTAAATGTGCTCTAAACATGTTTTCTCAAAATTTGACCATATGTGGGACTATTGCCATGAAGTGATGTACACCAGTAAAAAGAATGTATAGTATTTCAATTTTCAAAAGTTCAAAAGACAAAATATTAACCTATAGAATGAGTCGGACACAGAGAAATAAACCATCCACATATGAATCTCAACAATGGTGACAATCAACTGAACAGCTTCATGCTGCAATGCATGCTGGGTACATAGTACAAAACTCATTCATGATTGTTTGTCATCATTGATGAGGTTTGTATGTCAAGTGTCTAACTGTGTCTCAATTGCAAAGAAAGATTTTCTGACAGAGATCTTTCCATTATAACATGTAATCACTTTACCAAACAATCTTAATAAATCTTAAATGCTATATTATTATTATTTAATGATTGAATTCTTTCAGATGTATCTTCAGTTACTAAGCAAACATAAAGTTGCGGTAAAAGTGTACATTTTAAAGCTACAAGAAAGTCAAAGAGTCCAACCAAAGCAAACACTGATCGCCATAATGGTGACTTAAAACATAGCTAATTGAACCACTATGAACTAGAGTTAAATCTCAATAAGATCTTACACAGATGACAGAATAAAGTGAAAGTGGTGTCTGTAATATGTGAAGATGTTATTGATGTTTGTGTTTAATTCTCCTCTGGTGAAATCTTGACAGATTTATTGTGTTCATCTGTTATTTACACTTGGTCATCTAAGACTGTGTGACTTAAGTGCGTTAATAGATTCTTTAATAATGTATCTTCAAACAGCCATTGCAGTAGTTTACAACACTCAGTAACTAGTGGCAACAGTGTTGCCAATATATTACTGTAGAAATGGCAGGTAAGGGCTAACCGTGTATGTGAAATGAGGACATGACTGCAGCTGGCATGAGGCCCAAACCAGCATGTCCAGTGCAAAAAGGCTTTGACTTTTTAATTCTACTTAACATTATTTTATTTATCTGTTATTTGAAGAGACCCTTTTGAAGGAGTTTGGTTTACTTATGAGCACTTGAGCTTAAATGAGACTTAGGGTGTTTGTAATGAC